>NC_064046.1:6247718-6547718 GCF_932526225.1 Nematostella vectensis
AGGCAAGGTTTTTCCAAAGTTGTTTGTACGGGTCCTTGTAGACCGCTAGCACTACCGGGTGATGATAATGATGATAGTGACGGTGATGGTGATGGTGATAATACATGACAACAGTGATGATGATGATAATAATAGTGTAGTGACGATAATGGTGCTGATAGAGTTGATTGATGGTACTAATGCTGATAATATTGTTGATAGCAGTGACACTCATGATGATTTTTGTTATCATGTTGATGATGAAAATGAGACTGGCAAATGTCAACAGTTTCTCTTCTTTGCCCTCCCATTAAGTCCCCCACTCTTTCTGGCTGACTACTTGCACTTATCTCGGGTCAAGGGTAATTGCTTTTTTTATCAAAACAAAGACAATGAAAGTATGTAGATAGAGAGCTTTTGCCTCCAGCCATTTACTATAGATGTAGAGATTGGGAAATTCCTACAAACCAACCATTTTCGTTTGATCGACTATTTTTTGGTTATGTTAGAAGTATACTGGATAACACGTCAAGCCATGGAACCCAGAAGTGTGGGTTCACTTCCCTCTAGATAGACGCCTTTATTTAAATAAACGCTAACTTAATATTACATACATATAATATTGTTGTCACTAGAGGCCTCACGCACAATCAAATCTTCGTTTATGTGTTATCGGTTTGTGTACATAATTTAACGGCTTAGGTTTTGCAATGTTGGTCTGATAGACTAACTGATCATGTGGTATCCCCAGCACATGTGCCATAGTAGACAAAAGCGACCTGTGCCTACCAGTGACCGTTTACAACATGGCAAGTTGTGCAGGGTTTGTTGTTGGTGACGCCATAGCCATACCAGAACCTTACGTACAAGTCACTGACTTCACCGAAGACGGAAAGGTGGGTTATGACAGGGAGAGGGTGAGAAGAAAGGAAAGGAATGGGGAAGGGGAGAAAAATGTAATGGAAAGGTCAGTTGAGTAAAGGATAGTGTAGGAAAGAGACATGTGAGATGGCTTGGTGACTGAAGGATATAAAAAATGTGCGATTCCAAAAAAAATATTCCACCCCCCTCCCCCCAATCCTTAGGGGGGATCTCTTTTACCCCCGGGCACTGGAAGACCCCTGAATTTATTTCTGAAATCCCACATAAACATAAAAAGAATATAAAGAACATAGAATAAATGACGAGTGAGGTAAAGACGGCGAAGATTTGAAATAAATTGGAGGACTGAGAATGGATTAACTCATTGCAACAGTCGAATGTCTCTCTTTGTGCTTTCATGCTCTCATTCCTTTTTGTTACTGTCAGGTGTTCCAATTCAAGTCGATCCGTGTGGATAACCCTGTGGTGCTGGCGGTGAACAAGAAAAAGCTTGGTGCAAGTCACCTCGCGCCATCTGTGCTCTCCGTTACTGCAATAAGCGAGTGACGTCATCGCCTGACACGAGTTTGCGCGACACTGTTTGACATTTTGATGGGTAAAGTTCACATGACCTTGCATGACCCGTGCTAACTATCTCTGCCACGAGGTACGCTCAAAAGGACGCGAGTTTGCGTGACATGTGTCACATAATACATCGCGTGACACATTTTTTGACCGAGTTTGCGTGTCAATGTTTGAAAGCAATTGATGTGAGCGTGACATATTTCGTGAATAGGTAACTCGTGACACATTTTGTGACTAGGATTTCTAAGCATTTCTGGACAGAAAGTAATGACCTTGTGTGCTATTTTTTTCTACCGAATGTGGGTGACCATTTTATCGTATGGCTTCAAAGCAATAGTGACGTTAAGTAACAATATATTGTGCTACTCAATGAATATGATGTGTTGTGGCTTAGTGTCCCGAAAACGAGAGGCGCTGCTAAAGCGTCGTTCACTATGTGACCTGTGAATGCATGAAATGTTTGTGACTCAAAAACCACAAACCGAAAATTGATATAGAACATTTTTAAGTCTCATAATTACTGGGATACCTGTGGTAGCCCAGTCATAAAATGCCACTGTTTTTTTTTTCTGCTTGCGATATGGCCAAAGTTGCGCAATAACCCAAGAATCTTTGCGCCATAGTCGATCTCTTCTGCATAAGTTACTGCCCCTAGCATCCATTTCATGTAGCTTGTTTTTAATATTTACTTATCCTAAGAAAAAGAATAGGCAAAGAGTTCTCATATAATATCAGAAAAAATTCACCACGGGCAAAGTCACAAGCGAAATTTCACCACGGGCAAAGTCACAAGCGTGACTAAACCGCCTAAGATGTTAAGTTTAAAACGCTATTCCTTTTTGTATGTTTTTTGCCGCTTAACTTTACAGGGAAAAACTGCTGCCGCTATGTCGCTACTTTTTATCAAGAAGTGAAAATAACGTTTTGCATTATTACTGGGATACCTGTGGTAGCAACTTTTTTTATTATTTTTTTTCGTGGTCCCGAGAAATCTGCAATATTGCGCAATGCCCAGGAAGCCCATTCGCCACTGTCTATATTTTCTTTAGTGTACTGTACAGTACCCGAAATGATCCCAGGACCCGAAACGATCCCCAAAAGTCCCCCAACTGATCCCGGGACCCGAAACGATCCCCAAGAGTCCCCGATATGAACCCCAAGGAATTACAGTAATGGACAACTAAAGGAATGTGTAAGGATTGGCTTTCAGTTTTAAAAACATATGAAACATTTAGCTTTGTTTGTGTTATTAAAAGGAAATTTACATTAACTAAAACTATAGTATTAAGATTTTAATATACGACTGCGGGGGAAATACAGTGGTTGAGTCAGAAATTAACAATTCCTGTTATAGTAATTTGAAGAACCCGGCGTGGATAAATCATTTTTATATAACAAGCCATAAAAGAAAGTCTTTACAGATAGGACATCCTGCTTTTCATAGGAAGCGAAATGTTTAAAAGTTATTTTTTGGCATGTTTGTTTTCGGTGATTCCCTGCTAGCAGAGGCCTCTTTTCTCTGTACTTCGCTTGGCTGGCGTTCGCGTGGAAAAGATACCTCTGCCATGGGTCGCAAGTTCGTTTGATCAAACCGCCGTCCACGATCGTGGACGGGAGATCCAGAGCGCATGCTCCGTTCATTAATTACTGGCCAGTATTTGAGCCCTCAATGACTAGCGCATGCGTGAAGCGTATATCCGCTGTGGGATAATAAGTCCGCATTCGAAACGGCGTCCTCCGTAGAAATATCACGCGACGAATTATAAAAGAAGCCATTCAATGCCTTGTCTTCATTCAGAATTTTCTCTCGTTTGACTAACGAGTCAATCTACCGTTTACAGCTTTTGTATATTCTTCTAGAATTATCTGATCTAAATTCACCAAAAAGCTTTGTAACATTTTCTTCGAGTCCAACTGTGCGATATTTACATTGAAGAAAATCGCCTGCCTAGATGTCTTGGAGTTTATCCCACAAACAAGATAAAACTCGTCTTTGCTGTGTTTGCTGTTCGATTTTTTTAGTGACGTTTTAGGTGATTGGAATTGAACAGTTGTTTGTTTGTTTTTTTTGAAGAGGAGAACTAACCGGAGTTTGATTCATAATTTGCGACAAAAATTAGCATATTGACGGCTTTCGCGCGATGGTACGGGTTTTGGCACGTCATGCGGTCCTTAGAAACGCTCACGCATGCGCAACGAAAACAGTTTCGACCCATGGCAGAGGTCTCTTTTCCTCGCGAACGCCAGCCCAGCGAAATACAGAGAAAAGAGGCCTCTGCTAGCAGGGAAGGAATTCACACACTAGGATCCGGAATCCAAAACCCTATTGGAAAACCTGTCATGGGGTTGATGTCGGATTTGTAGCGCAGGCCAAGATTAGAAAGCTTTTGTTAGACAAGAAAGTCAGCGAGCTTCAGGTAGGAATCTAGCATTCTTATTATTTTCTTTTTATGCAGTTTTTTTTACTACGGGACCTCTTTAGGAGTCAAAGTCAAGGCCTAAAACGCTGCATAGAGCTACAAACAAAAGCTGGGTCCATTGTTTTTTTACAAAACAATTGTTAATTTTCCGTTTAACAATATAACTAGCAACATTTGCCAATGGCATCAGTGGATTTAGAGCTCGTACTGCATAGAGCGGTTTTCATATGAACTGTATAGTTACAGAACTGATTGAACTGGTCTCGATCGATCTCTGTTTTGGGGTGGTAAAAAGGGTTTGTATACAAAGAATAATCTTGCCTTTTTTTCCTTTGTTTTAGGCATTCCAGTTCAGAAATGAGTTTCGAGATTTCATGAAGTCTGTAGTTAGTAAACTGCTGGAAAAGACCCCCATCGCATATTTGGTGGCACGGAATCTTGAGTTCCTAGATCCTGCCCAAATCGTTGAAGACAAGGAAGGAAGTATCTCGAAGTTCAAGGTCGTACTGAAGAAGATGGTCGAATACAAGCGAGTGCAGATGCGAGACTGCGATGCCTTAGTTCACCAGTACACTGACTTTGCAGACAAGGCAGTTCTGGCCCAGAAAGAAGTCTTTCTGAAGTTTAATTTTGTGGAAGACAGATTGGATACCTTCCTTGCACAGCACATTACATCCCAGAGTTCGCTAGCTAAGCTTTGGAAGCTTGTCAAAGTACTTCTGGTTTTATCACATGGTCAAGCTACCGTGGAACGAGGTTTCTCAGTTAATCGCCAAGTGATGGTGGAAAACTTGCAAGAAAGAAGCTTCACTGCTCAGCGAGTCATCCATGATCACATCACGCACATCGGAGGCCTGAAGAAGCTCGAGGTTAGTAAGCAGCTGTTGGACGCCGCAAGTCAAGGAAGACGGCGATATGTTGAATATCTTGACGAGCAGAGAAAGGCCCAGGCGAAAACCATCCAAGAAAACCGCAAGCGAAAATGCAAAGAAAGAGAAGAGGATTTAGAGAAGAAAAGAATGCGGCTGTCCTGCGAAATTGCATCGCTGCAGTTTGATGCCGACAAATTTGCAAATGAAGCAGAAGAAAAGGCTCAGCACTGCCTAAAAGCGGAGCCAGCAAAGGCACCTTTTGCGTTGGCTGATCAAAGGTATTATTGGGGGATCTAGGATCCTGCTCTCTACTGAGATTTATTTATTGTACCAACCAAATGGATCCAGGCCTTATTCAATAATTTAAATTATGCATCAGTCTAATGCCCTCAGAAAATGCGCGAAAGAAAAGCAGAAGGCATTAAAGGACGTTGAAGATGAACTTGCAGATCTCACTCGCAGGGCCGAAATCTAAAAGAGCAACCCATTTGATACCAAATAGTCTGAGCTTTTCTCGCGGCTAAAATCATTTGTACCGGGGCACACGTTTTCAAAACATCCCTTGTTTTGGGCTTTCATCTGTCAAACCATTGTTTGACATTCTTGACCTGTGTTCCCTATGGTAATCGCCCAGCCTGGCTTTCTGTGGCGATGTTTCTGGTTTTAGTTGAGAGGGAGGCAGGCGAGCGCTTTAAGAAAGAAACTGAACGGCTCAGATGATTTAACGGGCTAAATGACAATACAAATTAAATTGATGATTTGAAAATGAGATTCAATTATGTTTGCATACGTCGCGATATAATTATGTCTGCATACGAGCCCAAGAAAACGTCGTGTTATTTTAACAAGAGTCCTTGTGCCATGCATTTATTACTAAACTACGAATTTGAACCCAGCATTGCCCTATTATGTACAGACCATATGTTAGATACGAATACGTACTGGAAAACTGAGATCAAACTCTTGTGCAATGCCACAAAAGTAGAAGATATATTACACTTTGTTATTATTATTGAAACTTTACTTGGGAAACAAACGCTTATACGTCAAGAAATAAAAAAATGACACATGGTGTGTGTACTTGTATTTACCTTTTTTAATTCAAACGTTTATTTGGGAGTCCTTGAATTTTTATAAAACAGTCCTTGAAAAGTCCTGGAAAGTCCTGGATTATTTTTCTTTCAAAAGCGTACAAACCCTGGATCGTTTCGGGTCCTGGGATCGTTTCGGGTCCTGGGATCGTTTCGGGTCCTGGGATCGTTTCGGGTCCTGGGATCATTTCGGGTCCTGGGATCGTTTCGGGTCCCGGGATCATTTCGGGTCCCGGGATCATTTCGGGTCCCGGGATCGTTTCGGGTCCGGGGATCGTTTCGGGTCCTGGGATCGTTTCGGGTCCTGGGATCGTTTCGGGTCCTGGGATCATCTCGGGTCCTGGGATCATTTCGGGTCCTGGGATCATTTCGGCTCCTGGGATCATTTCGGCTCCTGGGATCATTTCGGGTCCTGTACACAATTCACTAGAGGGCAAGCTGTAGTCGCCATCTTGGAACTTAGAATTTCACATCTACGATTTATGTATTTGTGCAAAATTAAGGCCTAATTGGCGATTTTATTGCTCCATAGCTTTACTTCTTGCAAATTATAGTGGAAAGTCGTGCTCACTTGGATTAATTACGCCACATTTTGTTATCTTTTTACATTTGCAACGCGTATAGACCCGTAGCTCAAGAAGGAACATGTGCTGACTACTTTAGTCAGTTAGAGACAGCTTCAATACCTAATCTTGATGTGATCTGAATACAAAAGAATGAACTAAAGTTATTTAACTAAATTGCTTAATCTATTAAAGTTATCTGAGTCAATTATGGAAACTAACTACTGTACTAAATCGCTATGGTGTTATGAATAAGCTTTTTCCCCGCTAGAGTTTTATGCTTCCTTTAGATAAGTTTTGTTTTCATCCTTGAGTACCTTTATCCCTCATTGAATGTCATTATATTTTTATGGAACAATTTCAATAAACAACTAGAGAATTGTGTTGTCTTTGTAGTGTTGTTGACCTTGATCCTTGATCTTGATACATTCTTTTTTTATAAGAACAACGTCTGCATTTTAGAGCGCATCAGGACTTAAAAAGTAATATTTTTCTGATATCTTAGCCTCGGCATGTTCTTAGCATGTTCTTAAAATTTTATGAAATCTAATGCAGGACGTTTTTATAAAAAAGTTTTTTTTTTTTTAAAAAGAGTACTAATAATGTCTGGAAATTCTATAGCTCTCTCATTTGACTTCAAAATTTGTTCGTTAAATGATAGCATAAATAGATATTGTTGTTTACTTAGCACTTGGGTGTAAAGGCCCATTTACACGGCACGATTTTGGCCTACGACTTGTAGTATACGACTTCAAGTCCCGCCGTGTAAATGCCCCTACGACTTGCTTACGACTGTCGCACGCGACTCACGACTTGTAGTAGGGTTTTGAGCAATGCATCAAAATCCTACGACTAGCCGTAGGAAAATTTAGTTTTTGCACCAATCAAATTGCGAGTTTATCCATTCGAGAGAACGAGGCTCGAATAGTGAAGATGGCGGGTTCGAATCACAAACTAGTTCATCCTTTAATGACAAACGACAAGTTTAAACAGCAATCTATGTTTTCTAAGACAATGTATTATTCAACTACGATCGTTGGAGTTCTACCACGAGAAACGTACTGGCGAAAACTATTGACGTTGCTCTGTTATCGTGACAATCATTCCGTCAACACATGTCGACAAGGCTGGTACGGATATCAATAATTACTGACTCATTACTGGTTGAGATTTGAATCAATCGCTACTGGTAGGCTTTATTTATTTTAACAGAAATTAGCGGCACTGATTCAAGATACTTAGGTTGCAATGTTGATTGAAATTTAGCCTTCACGTGAATTGTTGACTCGGATGGTTTATACACGAGTTGATCGTTTTATTGTTATCGTTAAGTATCAGGACGCTGTGTTTTATACAAAGATGAAGATTGTGTAAATAGTATTGTTGAAAAAGCAGGGATCAAATACTGAGTAAATAAATTATTAAATTTGTTTGAGGGCATAAAGTGTAAGTCCTTGTATATTTTTCACGTTTCCATGGAAATGTTATTTTCCCGCCATCTTTTGAGCGTTTTTGCTTTCCACTGTCAAACATAGCGGATTTGAAGAAAAAAAAGCTACAAATTACAGACGAGGAGACAGAAAAACTAATCGAGCTTTGGTCAAAAAAGGAAGTTCTATTTAATTGTTCGCACCCAGATCATTTTAAGAAAGATTCAAGGGCAACAGCGCTAGCTGATATTGTTGAGAAAGCTGACATTCCCGGTAAGTTTCAGCTTATGTTACTAGTAGTAAGTACGAGAATCACTCTATCTGAATGAAAATGAGACAATGTGTAAAAAACAAAAGTAAGGATTTTTTTCCAGACATTACACAGGGAGTTGAGACTTGTACTAAGTAGTATAAAACGTCCCCACCAGCGGAGCTTTTTGGGGCCACTTCAAAAGTTTTGCTATTTGTAATTATTTTATCAGCAACATTCTACTGTGCAAGATGGCTTTAGTTTTCGTTCTCTTATGCAAACAGTCAAATTGTCTTCAAGACAATAATTTAATAAAAAAAACATAATAAAATAAAAAGCTTACTCCCTGCTCGTTTTTTTTTTTGCAAGAAATTCGGACGAGCGCATTTGCTTTCTTTTACTTGGCCTATTAAAGCAAAAGAAAACAAAATAAATATCTAAATTGTGTGCAAATTAGTTTTACGTAATTGCACTCTTTCTAAAGTATTACTATACTTACAAATACTTTTTTTAAGGACTGACAGCAGAGGAACTCGAAAAGTAGTTGGCAGGTCTACGAACCTATTACGGGAGGGAAATTGGTAAAGAAAGAATGACAAAGGTATCAGGCACGGGAACAAAGGATGTCTTGTCTATGTCTCTAAGTGGCCGTCCTTCACCTCCCTGCACTTCCTGAGGGATAATATAACACCAAGAAAGACTACAAGTAGCCTAGAAGCGACAACATCAGCTACAACAAGTACTGTGCGAGTTGATGCAATCAGTATCGAGGATGACATGAAGGAGGAAGTTGATGAAAACGTAAGGTCTGTCAACAATATTACTTGTCAAAAATCCTCTAGAAAACTAGAGGATGAGTTGTTAGAAGCATGCATTAATGAATTGAAAAAAACCCAAGCAAACTTCTACATCCTCTGAAGATGATGGAGATTTTTAATAAATATATTGCCAAGCAGCTAAAGAAAATCCCAGAAGGCTACCGAAAGGAAACGCTAAAACTTGAACTGCAGCAGTGCATCATGAAAGCAATGATGCCTGCACCAGTAGCCAGACAGCCAATTGCAACGATTGATTTTTCTGATTTAGAATAGATTTTGGTTATATCATTTTATTTTGGGTCTTTGGGGGCTCGCTTTTTGGATAATGGGCGCTTATTTGGGAAGGGAAGCAATTTAAAGGAGGGTACTTATTTGAATCATTGTGGTATTCATTGTTCTTTGCTTAGCTATTGCATAAACTTTGACTTTCTTATTTTGTTCAATTACACTTGTAAATGCCACATGTTCTTTGCATGGTGCATCACTCATCACAATGATGAGGTAGAAACAATTACAGTTAAATAAACACAGTTGTAAATTGAAATCAAAGAAATAGTAATTGACTACTACTTGTAACAATCACTGGACCGCAAACAATTGATGAAATAAAAGGTAATACACCAGAGACTTGGCATCTAAATATGTATTGTGATCAAAATCTTGTTCCATGAACTGTTCCACTTCAATTATTTTTCTATTAATCAGTGAATAAAGGCATAAGCCTAGTTACTATTCACTAATATTTGACAGTTCATCTGTATTTACTATAGTCATTCGTTTTCTAATAAAACATTATATCAGTTAATGGGGGATTGAAATGTTGTCTAGGGCTTGGAGGGGGAAATCCCCGATTTGGTTGGCGGCGTCGGCCCTCTCGATGCCATTGCTCAAGAGGGTCACGTACATGTTTCCCGAGACCTCGTCCATGGTGTCACCGTGGCGGTCCCTAGGGGTACACTGAGGGTGTTGAAGGGCCTTTACAGGACTTTATGCACCTCCGTGACCGGAACCCAGCTGTTGTATTTGTCAGGCCACCCTTTCAGGACCCAATACTCTCCTCGCGCCCCCAACGCCTCCGGGTCTTCACCACACGGTCGATCTTGAACGTTTGGCTTTCGGTCAAGTGTACTTTCTGCAACTCCGGCTCGTAGAAGCGCCATTCCAAGGCCTCCCCGTCCAACTCGTGGAGGGTGTAGGCAGGTTGGCGTGGTGCGGTCGTACACCTGAGCCACCGTGAAGACCTCTTCCGTCAAGTTGGGGAGCAAACCTTAGCAAACCGTTTCACCTTGCTCAGGCGCACCTGGTCCTCCACGTTGAAGCGGGGTCGGGTCTCTTGTGAAGTAGCTCCTCATCCACCCCTTAAACGTCCGGTTGAACCGCTCCACCACACTTGCTTTGGTCTCGCTCCGCGTGGAGAAGTGTTGGATCCCTCGCTCTTTCAGGAACGCTTGGAACACCCGGTTACGGAACTCGGACCCGTCATCCGTCTGGAGTTTTTCAGGGACACGGCCCCCTTGGAAGATGGTCGTAAACGCCTCGACGAGTTTTGGGAGCGACCCACGCGAATTTACTGAGCACATCGATCACCGTCAGGAGGTACTTGTAACCGTCGTTGGCCTGGTGGAACGCTTGCATGTCACACAAGTCTGCCTGACACTGCTCGTCCATGCCTTGGACCATCACCCGTTGCCGGGGGTACGTCCTACGCGCGGGGGCGTGAAGGTCAAAGGTAGGTTGTGAACGTAACCAATTCTTCACGTAGCTAAGGCTCGGACCCGTCTTCCCCCGCACAGCCTGTGCCAACTTGGCCACACACCCTAAGCTCCCCGTGCTTCGTGGGTTGTAGTACGTCCGGTGGAGGAGGGCATCCCAGGCCTTCTTGGTCTTGGTCTTGGCCTTGGTTACCGTTTCCTTCTTTCTCCTCCTCTTCCCTTTCTTGTCCCTTCCTCGAGAGGGAGGCGTTTCTCGTACGGGGAGCCATCCAGTTGGGAGGCGTGGATAAAGATGTGGCCACGGCAACACGCAAGAATGCAACGGAGGCGCTCCCAATTCGAGCGGCATTGTACAAAAGGGTGGGTTGGGTCTGGCGCACAGCACGGCATCGTTCTAAAAATGGTTGGGGGGTCTACAGAGACCCCTCATTTATGAGGTTGTCAAGTCCACGTGCCCGTAAGGAAGGGTATAGATCCCGTCCGGAAGAAGCACGCGATTGTTGTACACCAGCTGGAAGGTCTTACGGGTGGCGGTGGTGTGCATGGTCCTTTGGCGCACATCCCTCCGGATGGCCAGCGGCTCAGGGACCAAGCGGAGGCCTTCCATCCCTTCCTCGAGCAACTCCTCCATTGCACGCATCGTGATCACATCGGTTGTCCGCGCATTGAGGTGCAACCCCTTGACTTTGCAGACGGAAACGCCATGGCGGGTGAGTAGGCGTAGGAGTAGCTTTTGGGGCCTGTGGAGGTGAACCGCACGATGACGTCTCCAGGAGGCAACTCGCTCGTCAATTCGCCTAAATAATCGCCTAGGGGAGGGTCCAACGCCGCTGGGGACGCGATGTAAATCACACTGTCGGTGTCGGGGTACAGGCACCTGGAGCCCAGCCGGCGCATCACGTCGTACAACTTGAGGCGGGCATAAGCTGTGGTCAG
This sequence comes from Nematostella vectensis, assembly GCF_932526225.1. NCBI lineage: Eukaryota > Metazoa > Cnidaria > Anthozoa > Actiniaria > Edwardsiidae > Nematostella > Nematostella vectensis. The sequence continues at coordinate 6,259,236 of NC_064046.1, forward strand.
CGCTGCGTACACCGCGTTGGTGTGGCTCTAGGGAGCGACGAACCACTCATGCAACTCCTACTGGATTTGGAGAATATCCTCGCTGGCAATGAACACATTCTTGATCTCGACGGTGCCGTCCAGCAGGAGTCCAAAGTAGCGCCAGGGCTCGTCTACGTACTCGGTTTGACGGCGGTTGGGGCGTTCCCCGAATTTGCCCCACCTACTGTTGAGGAGCATTTTTGCAACGGCCCTCAACCCGGAATTGCTCTCAATCTTGGCAGGGCTATCTTGGAAGGGTACAAGAAACAAGTCCACGTAGCGAATTTCACTGCCCTCTGGGAGGTCCTCCACATCCTGGATTAACGTAATCGCATTCGTCCGCCCCCCAAAGAAGGCGTCACGGGGGTTTAAGGGGAGGGCTTCCTCCATGGAAACGGCCAGAGACGCCAGCGTAGGGTCTTTTTTGAGTACCTTATCGAACGTGCATTCCCAGACCTCGACCACCTCGTACGTTTGGGCACTGATGGCCTCGCACCGGTTCAGCGTGTTGGTGTACAGTTCCTCCATGGTCAGGTGTTTTAGTCAGGTCTCTTAAGCATTTGATCATTACAGAACTGACAAAAGCACCAAACTTGGTACAGTTATAGCTTATGGTAGTACTAACATAATTAGAAGGGGTGCCCTTCCCAAAAATTCCTTTGTACCAAATTAATGAGAATTTATTTTCGAATAAATCATTAGTAGGGCTCCCTGTGGTGCATATTTTGAATATTAATTTTTGAGGCCTGAAATAAAAATGAATGGCGATATATGCGAATAAGTATGCTTTCCATGTTAATCTCAATATTTTTCATCGAAAAATATTCTTAAAAGCAAAAGCGAAAGATTATTTTAAGCATTGCTGAAAATTGCTAGTGTCAGTCCCACACGGCCATTGGCATCCCAAAATGGCGGCCTCCAGGAGTCACATCTTCGATATCTGTAAGTATTGACGATTTTCTCGTTGCTTTTACCAATAATTGATCAATTTTACACCACTGGTATCTTGTTAAGGTCAGCTAAAGTCATCCAGATCAGTTTTTCGTCGAAATTGATGTGTTAATTACAGTAAATACTAGAAATGTTGATCGTGTGGCTTCGATGGTTTCTTGTCTTTCAGGCATATAAATGGCATTCTCCTGGAGCCGCTGTATCGTTTGCCAAAAAGATACAACTGAAGAACTTAAATGCCCGGTAAGATCCCTTGGTTCTTCACTAGATGAGATATCCGCTATTTACGGCTCTTTTCTAAGAAACGTATCGGAGTTTTCTAGATTAGATGCGCTTCCATCAGCAGTATATTTGCCTACCGACACACAGACAGAGGAGCTTGTTGAGAAAGCAGCAGTTTGGCAGAAGTCCTGTCATCTCCAGTTTAGCAACTCCAAGCTTGTTAGAGCATGATCCGAGCGAGCAAGGAACAGAGAGCCGGAAAATGACGATGAATATCAAGATCAAGCTTCAAGATAAAAGTCTCGCAGGTTGTCGGGAGGTAGGAATACACCAAAAGAGAACTGCATCCTTTGTGGCCAGGCTGGAGGAAAACATATCCACGAAGTGTCAACGTTTCCCACAAATAATAAAATCCGCCACATGGTTACCGAATTGCAAGATCATACAATCTTGCCCAGGATTTCTGGAGCAGAAGATCTTATGGCAGCAGATGCGATCTACCATTTTGACTGTATGACCGATCTATGCAACCGTTATAGAAGCCACGTTACAAGGAACAGAGTAGAGAACTTAGAGAGAGAAGATGAGAAAATAAAAGAATCGCAGGCCTATGTTGAGCTCACGGAATATATCGAAGATTCAGCTACTGCTGATGGCAAATTTAGGTTGAGTGAACTGCATTCGTTGTACACTAGTCGCCTCCAGACTAAAAATTCTCATCTAGAAAGTTTCCCAGAAGCCCAAGAGCAAAGTGATGGTAAGCATGCTCTCATAGTTTTCAAGAAAACAATGCAGGAACTAATCAAGAATGCAGTGCAAGAGAGGAACTTTTCAGAAGATGCAACCATCCTAACAAAGGCTGCTGCCGTTATTCGTAAAGATATGTTTGACCAAGAAGGGTTCATGTTTTCTGGAAGCTTCTCCGATGGCTGCCAGCAGCGTTCCGTCCCGGCTAGTCTGATATCTCTAGTTGCTATGCTACTCAACGGAGTAAACATCGAGAACACTTGTGCTCAGGAATGACAACCATGTTTAACTGTGGCCCAGGCCATTCTATTTAATGCTAAAGTAGAATCTGCAAAAAAGTCTAAGACAGGTCAGACACGACATACCAAGTTACGAGAGCCAACATTACCTTTGTATATCGGCTTTACGGTGCACGCTATGACAAGGAGCGAGTCACTTATAACCAAACTATACCAGCTTGGGGTTTCAGTGGCATACCAGCGTATTGTAGAGCTAGAGGACATGATTGCGTCCTCCGTGAGTGAACGCTTTGTCGATGATGGTGTTGCGGCTCCTGCTTGCTTGCGGAAAAGGGTATTCACTGTAGGAGCTCTGGACAATTTAGATCACAATCCGAGCTCGACAACTGCGGCTTCGTCTTTTCATGGCACTCGCATTAGTATGCTTCAATTACCTATGAGCGCAAAGCAAGGCGAGGAACGTCCCCCGGTGACCCTACCTCTAAACGGAACGGGACATCACCTACCAGAAGAATATGCCGTTGTTCCTCCTGTTGAACTAGATACCAGCAAAGCAGTTGTTCCTGGCTGCCGCATGGAAGAACTAGAAAGTTGCATCTCAAAGGAAAAGAAGAAGGAAGACCAGTGGGCAGAGTATTCGTCTTTGAAGTTAACCGATGATTCACTCTTACTTGGGCAGCATATCATGATTCTTTAAAGGAGCACCCACCGGCCGTGACTGCCCTGCTTCCCTTGTTCTACGAAAAAGCCGCCACTCCAGCGATGGTTAAACACGGCATGGATGTGTTAAAGCACGCAATCACATTCCTGAATCCGGACCAGATTCCGGTAATAACCGTCGACCAGCCCCTTTTCGCTTTGGCGAAAATGGTACAATGGAAATGGCCAGCCTCACACGGAGAGCAGGCGTACGTTGTCATGATGGGAGGTCTTCATATCGAGATGGCGTTATGGAGCGTTGTTGGTGACCTGCTAGATGGATCTGGATGGACTACTGCCATTACAGAATCAAACGTAGCCTCATCGGGTGAAGCCGATTCCTTCTTAAGGGTGACTCATCTAACAAGGACCAGGTATGTGGACAAATTTGTATTTGTTAAGCTCTACTTACTATTTCACTTGATGTGTTTTATTCAAAGTACTTCTTTTATTTAAAATTGACTGTATTTTCGGCTATCATTTTAGACACGCCCATCAAGTTACTGTTCTGGCATTACAGAAACAAAAGAGCGAGGCGTTTTCACACAGGGGCGACCAGTTAACGACGGCTGAATGGGAGGAAACAATGAAATCAAGCCCAACATTTCGCTTCTGGAATGTGATACTACACTACCAGATGCTAGTCTTACTAGTGGTGCGTGCTCAACGTCAGCGAAATTTTGTCTTGTATGTGGAAGCCTTGGAGGAGCTGGTTCCGCTGTTTTTCGTGTTGGACCATGTAAACTACGCCAGATGGACGCCAATTCACATCAGGGACATGAAAAGCCTTCCACAAAGTATCACCGAGAAGTTTCAAGACGAGGGCCAGTTTGTCTTGTCAAGGACTGGCTACGACTTTTCAGCAATGCCGTTCGACCAGGCCCATGAGCAGGAAAACAAGATCGTGAAGAGTGCAGGCGGGGCAGTTGGACTCACAGAGAATCCGACAGCTTTCAGGTATGACTTATTAGTTGATCTAGCAACTTAACATGAACTGATTTATTACTTACACTAGATACAGTGAACTGATAAATATAAGCATGAGCTTAAGAATAATCAATGATATGGTGTATTATAGTAAGGAAGACAGATAGCCTAATAGATAGATATTTTTCATAACTGACACGGCTGTTTCTTCCGGGACGCAGTGAAAAGTTGGGTCTTGCGAAGCTCACGAAACATGACTGCCAGTGATGGAAAATTTGCATTGTCTTGCTTTCGAGCAATCTTGCTAAGCTCTCTTGCTGCCCCAATTGCACATTCCTTATTAGGTAATCTATAGTTTGCTACAATGCTGATGAAAACATTTTCTTTCATGTAGGCGCTGGATGCTATCAGGCCCAGAAACGACACGATTATTACAACAGTTTGAAGGGCAGTACCTGGACGACACAGACAGCGAGACAGGAGATCGGACAAATCATGAGACGGGACTGAGCTCTCAGAAGACCTTCAAGATCCAAGTCAACAATCTGATTGATGTCATCCGAAAGATGGGGAACCCTTTCCTTGACAACTTTCCTGAGCTCGTTACCCTGGACAGCCGCGACTGTATGGATAATGAAGTAGCCGAGACTATAGTCAACCTTGATGCTCTTGGTAAGAGCCAGTATTCAAGCTTCCTCAAGGATGTAATCAAGGACAGAACGGTGGCGATTGGCAAATCCCTAAAGCAAAACAAGCTTCCCCTTTTTCGGAAACAGGCGTCACGCAACAAGTCTAAACAGTCCAAGACCATCTCCCTTTTGCAGAATAATGTCGCCCTGTTTGCTCAAATGTACATAGCTATGCAAAGCCGTGATGCGGACTTGAGAGAGTTCTTTAGCCATGAGGTTCAGCCATTCCCTCCTCCACTGTCAGAATTTGGAAGTCTTCGTCTTCCAACGGCCAAGTCCGACCTTCTCAAGTGCCTCAGTCAGCCCTCCCAACCAGAGCCCCCTACATAAGTGGACTGCAAAGTATGTGATGGGGCTGTAATTGTCCACTGTCTGCCCGTGACCGGAGTGATGACATTCGATGACTATGTGGAAAATGTCTTCCTCCCATATATACGTAATCTGAGATCCAGACGAGTGGACATTGTTTGGGATTCTTACATCCCTAACAGTCTTAAAGAAGCGACTAGAGAAAAGAGAGGAACAATGCATCAAAGCACACCTAGAATGCACACTATTGTGCAAGTGCAAATGCCGAAACACTTGAACAGCCATGCAAGGCAAATAGGTTTTGGGACAAACCTACATTTGTGTCACAGAACAACAAGGAATGGGCTCATTCAGTATACATCTTGCTGCTGAGATGATTGCCTTACTTTTATATGACACACTAGGCCAAGGAGTTGGAACGTGGAACGAATCTTACTCATACAGAAATGGTCATTTTTCGAATAGCTGTATTTTTATATACATATCGAGTTCTATATTTCATTGGTTATTTTGATTGGAATATAGATACAATATCAGTTTGCACGATAGACCAGATCTGCACATGCGCAGTAGCTGTTTAGTGCTAAACAGCAGAACCAGAATAGAAGAGTAGACACCTGATTTCATAGGTCGAGGGATATTTTGATATGGATATGGAAACATTGCACAAAATTGTGAACAGGCGGTACAGGGCATGATTGGCTATGGTTGCTGATTGTAGATCTGCACATGCGCAGTAGAGGTTTCTTATGTTTAACTGTGCTCTCCGCCTTTTCGAACATGTAAAGCCTATGCAGATAAACAACTTTGCCAATTTGTTTCACCATTGCTCTTTTTATTTCGTTGTAAATAATTTTTATTTGAAATCAAGACTCGGGTAACCTGTGGTTTTTCGCATAAAATTAAAATATCACCGTTAAAGGAGACCCTGAGCAGATTTTTTTGGGCACCCCTTCTAATATCATTAGGTATGCCTAAAGGAATCCGTGTACCAAGTTTGGTGCTTTTGTCACTCCTGTAACGATCCGGCCAATTTTCCGGCCTAAGAGACCTGACTATTTGTGGGGGATCAGGATCTCTGGGTCAAAACACTGGGGCACCCATGGTAAAAGCACCCATAGTATTCGTACACCGTCCTGGTGGCCGCCGCATACCCATCCACTTTGTAGGGGCCCACCCGGAACTCGCCTTTAACGCTCAAGGAGCGCTTTGGAAGACTGCACATCATGTTGACGGTACAAAAAGGGGGCGTAGGACCTTACTGGCCAAAGAAGCGATCGTGATACAATCTTCAAAGGGGTTCACCTTCGTAAACGGGTACACCAACCGGCGAGAGGCCAAGACGGCACGCTTGAGCACCCCAACATCTTGGTGACAATACTCGGCCAGCTGATCCTTCAACACCTACCGGACGCCCCGTTGCACCTGCTCCTTGTGCCACACCCTCAGGGCCTCCGCTTCGGCAGGCGACTTACTAGGGAGGTCGTAGTAGCTCAGGTCCGGGATAGGACCCTCGTACCCTTCCACATCCTCAAAACCAAAGACTTTAGGGAGCCGGGCCAAGGCCATCTGGAAAAAGTTTAAGGTACATTTCATGTCCACTTTCAACTCGGGGACCTCGAGGCGCATCACCTTCCTCCCAGTGAAGATCACGCTAGGCTTGACCCCATGGATCAAGTACTCGAGGATGGGGTACTAGTCGAAGCCTTTAAAGTTATGCGCCAAACACGTGTACCTATCGTTCGCACCCCCAAACAGCCACACACAAAACGCCTTCCCCGTGGGAAAACTGTACTTCCGAGGTCCACAACGGGGGCACTCTACAGCGTTCATGGCCCAATCGCAACACACGTCACACATCTTTTGCACTCCAGCAAAATTCACCACATGGCCTGTAGTCAAAGGTTGGGCTTCGAAATCAAAGACGATGTATCGGAAACCCTCTTCGCGCTCCGGGGTCACCGCTTCCCCACAGGCATAAAGCACAAGTGGTCCGGCGGTACCACTTGAGTACAGATACGGTCCGCTTTGTGGAGGTCCCGCACCTTTCCACAGTCCATGCACCGGCGGTACCGTTGGCAGTACGACCACAGACTCGTACCCAGTCGTTATCTGCTGTTGCGTGGACATCCACAGGAATCCTGAAGCGAAGAAAGAAACAAAATAACGACTGGCAGATTACAGATCCAAGATGGCGGACGAAATCGGCGAGCAAAAATGTTACGAATTTTCACAGACAAAGAAGGACATATCCATACTGCATTTCTTGCCTGTAAAATTCCATGTGCTTTCCTGAAGTTTAGAATTCGGCGTAAGGTCATGTGCGAATAGTGACTTCCTGCTATTGAGCTTCTTCTAGGGAACATAAAGACAGTATGTGCTCGAATTATATATCTGAAAGTGTATATTTGTGATAAATACAATCAAACCAAAGCAGTATGAGTTCAAATGAGTGCCAGAACACTCAGACCATCCAAATTCATTTCATGAAATGATGTATCGAGCTCACCAGTGTCGTCCGCCGTCTTGGGTTTACGAAACGAAAACATCGTCTAATTGAACAGGGAACCACCGAAAATAAAACTAAATGGTTTACAACGAGTGTGTGTAGGTAGGCCCTTGGACTTGTGCGCAAAAAAGTAAAAAAAACGGTCATAAAAACGCTGCTTGCAAGATATTTGACAAACTTGCAAGATATTTCCTGAGGTCTGCCAGACGTCAAGCGAATTCCGACCCCGAAACCATATCCTGACCGTCATGCATCGCGCGGCGTCTGGGTACGAGACTGGTACGACCACTGGACGGTAACCCCATGCCCATCGAAGCGCGACTTGACCACACGGGCGCCTCCCAGAAGGTCTGGCCGCGGAAGTACCGGTGGCAGTCCGGACAGTCTCTCCAATCGCAGGGTTGGATTTAGTCATCGGGACCCACCACAGGTAAGGAGCACCCCACCACCTCACAACTCCAGCACAGTCCGTAGCAAGCGTGTTGGCGGGACGAGTAGCCCTTGTTGCAAGTCACGCAGAAGTAGGTGTGTCCCAAGACCCGGTGAACTTTTGTGACATAGTCGTAGTTGCCGGCCGCGTAGTACAGGTACAATCGGTGCACCACGTCCCGGACCTCCCCCGAGTAGACCACACTGTTAAAGTGTTCCCCCGTTGCCTCGCGTGTTGACGGTCCCAACCCGCCAAGGCGAAGACAACGCAAGGCTCCCAAAAAAGCCCTGTCAAAAGTTTGCCAAACCACCGTGCCAAAACCACAAAGAAAACCCAAACAGAAACAAGCCAAAAAGACCCCACTGCCACCACAAAAGAACTGTCCCCAAGCACCAATGAAAGCCCACCTCATGAAAACGCCTAACCTCCGTTAAAAATCACCCACCCTCGAAGTTATTCCATTTTACTTCGCACGCCAACTTGCCGGGGAAACCCCACACCAAAGAAAGCACGGAAAAAAGGAAATAACACAAGAGAGAACACCATGTGTGACACCCCTCAACACGATTTCTTCATGCAGGATATTGCTGTCCCGTGTGTTGTCACTTTTAAGCCACTCGATCGTTATGAGAAGGCGCAATGCCTTGGACGCTGTGCCATCGCGTTAGAACTCCGGGCACAAGAAATCCATCAAAACTGGGGCGCCTCAAAGAAGAAAAAGAAGACCCCGATCATCATGCTTCCCTCGAAACAGCCCGCATGAAGCATCCTAAAGGAGCTTTACGAAAATCATTTCACCAAGGAAGCTTTTTTTCATGGGACTTTGTGTCTTAAAAAATCTCGCGATTTGCCAAATGCGCAAATTATTTATTTTTTTGTCCGTGCATAAAATATTTAACTGATAGTTTGATAAGTTTTTTTTTTTAAAACACAAAGTGCAATGTTTTGAGACACAAAGTGCGATATGGTGAACTAAACCTGCAATGTTTTAAGCCATAATCGAATAGTGCTTTGCCGTGACACTCAAAGTGAGTTGTCGCGACGCAAGTAGTTCAAAGTCGTGACCGAAAGGTGAGATGTTTTTAACAAAAACCTTGAGTGGCCCTCATCGGCTTCCGTAAAAAAAACACCACCACCGTGTAACATACGAACACGTTTTTATTTTTTTCCACTTTCTGTAACAGAACCATGGGAACCTTAGACGGCCCCCAGGCCCCCATTTAATTTAAGTTTTTTTCAATAAAACACATCTGAAACCTAACCCTCTCTCTTACACACAGGCCTCTTCTTTTTCTTCTGAGGCATCGGAGGCACCTAGAACAACGCCGCCGTCTCCTCCTCCCCATCCGACGACGAGGACGGGACTAACCCTTCTGTCCTAGCGCTCTTCTTCTTTTTCTGAGGTGTTTGCCATACGGTATCCGCACGTTTCGGAGCCTCACCCGCCCACAAGAAGCTGGCACACGAGATGTTCGGGGGAGGAACACAGCACTTAAAGTAGACACGGCCCTTGTTCTTCTCACTCCCTGACACCAAGGGCTTCGTAATGAGGCCGTGCTCGCAACGCAGGAAATCGGTCACCCTCGTACAGCCCGGAACGGCCTCCCGGATCCGGTGCGCTTGCTCTAGCGTGGCATAATAGCCATAGCCCACCACGTCCTTCGAGTAGTCCACTTTGGTCCAGCAACGGACCACCGTGCCTAAGAGTCGAGCGTCCTCTCCACAGAAACACTTCATTACCTTACGAAGCAAAAGTCCAACTGAACGCTGCGCGCCTACAGACAGTCCATTTCTAGTCCATTTTCCCCACAAAAGAATCCCCTTGACAACCACCAACTTGTAAGAACGCGCCACTTCCCCATCCTTCCACGCCAACGGCTCAGGCTCAGACGCGCACCCTGCGGCAGCCATAACTCGCACGAAACAGCAACCCCATAGCCCGAGGCGCCCGCAGTCCTGTTGCGACTCAAAGCGCCTTTATTAATTTATGCGCGACGCGTTTTTTTCCGCCATTGACAGCCGCCTGTCGTAGGCGTTGACAGGTATGACACATTCCACACAACCCTGTTGCGACTCAAAGTACCTTTTTTAAATTTATGTGCGACTGCTTAACCCTTATGCTACTACTCGCGGTGTTTGATACGAATGCAAGTTTCGGAATACATAACAATATTTTAAAATATTTCTCCATGTTGCGGGCGTTTTTCGTTGCAGCAATGGCTTAAATGAAAGAATATGAGTTGCTGCATCGCCTTGCGTGAAGATTTTGCCGATGGATTTGATATTTTCCCAAAAACTGGCCAACGAATTCTCAGTTTTTTTGTGGCGATCTGTTTTTAGCTTGTTGCCTTCCCCTCCCCTCCGAGGTATTGGCGGGCACTTCTCCGAACTCCAAAAACGGCGCAAATGGGTAAGAAAACGACACATAGACTTCTTGTAAGACTTCAGCCTTTATTATACATCAAAATCCACTACCAATTCTCTTTTATTTTTTTAAATACGTTTCTATGTCCATATAAACTTTAGTATCGAAACGCTTTCATACGAGAAAACCACCGAACTTGGGGCACCTGTGCTTACCCATAAGACACTTGACCGTCTACCCATAAGACAAATTTTGTTTTCTTAATTTGAAATATCTTGTTCTTTCTCATTGAATGTCATTATTTTTTTACCATGTAGATTTCAATAAAGTAGAGCATATGTGTTAATTGAGACGAGTTCCAACAAGGTAAAAATTCTCATTTGACTTCAAAATATGTTTGTTAAAGCAATATGATAGCATAAATTGATATTGTTGTTTACTTTGATCTTACATAAACGAAATAATAAATTTCATCCAAGGGGCAATCATCATAGACGCACGGATTAGCCAATCAGATGACAGGGCGGAAAAATTGACTTTGCCTCAAGGAATCCAAAACGGCGGCCGAGAAGGGGGGAAACGACGCTTGCTTTTCAAAGTCTTCCTACATCGTCATATGCCTCCTAATTTCTGAACCCTTTTAGCCACAAAGAAAGAAACATTTTCTTACTTGCCTTGGACTATTTATTTCTACATAAGTGGACTCAAACTTTGTTACGAGGACATTTTTTCTTGCTCTTGCAAAGCAATAAATTCGGAAATAAGTGATCATTTGTTTCGATCTCGAAATTCTCTCGCTGAGAGGCGATATTATCATTCATAAGGTGTTTGATACTGCTAGTTAACTAACAATAGTGTAAGAAGTAACATACGGAAGTTTATGTCTTGTTTTTTGTTTTACATTTATATTAAACCAGCTCTTCAAAACTGTAAGTAATTAAGTTTGTATAGAAAGAATTTAGTAATGATGCGCATAAATATCAACACTCATGACCTGCCCTGAACTCAACTTGCTCTGATCTGGTAGAAAAATTGTAAAAAAATAACCATGTAAAAGTATACTAACATAAAAGAAATACCTTTGTGTCTTTTTTTGTAAATTCTGTTACCATTTAAGCTTAATTAAAAAATTGATACTTGTTACTTACCAAGAGACCATGATATAAGAGAACGAATCCCCGTGGCCCATGATGTCGTCCATGAAAGCTATTTTTAGATTGCGCGAGCTTGTCAATCATAGCATCCATACATGGTTCGTCGCGCCATATTTGGTTATGGGCACCACTAGCTAGTACAATTTCACAACAATTTTTTTCCCTCTGCACTTCTTTACTTCGTTCGCTACCTGTTTTTATCCTTTTAGCTGCTCTTCAAGGCTTATGATCACAATGCTACTCATGGAAAAAAAAAGAGCTGGAAAGAGGAAGAGATCTGAAGCTAATTTACAACTTGAGTTACAACTTCATGTCAACACCGCGATCTCAAGTGATCCTGGTCGCAACCATTCTATTGTTCATGGAACTAAGCTTTGCGAGAACAATAGCCAACACCTACCTGTGTTAATCACCACACGCCATGATTATTCGACCAGCGCCAACACTCATAATGCCAGGAACTCATCTAATCTCTTAAAAATAAATACTGGGAAAATTACACCGGACAGTGCGCCTCGATTACACTTAGCTACTTGGAATATTCGTGCCATGAACAGGAAAGCTGCATCTATCTGTGATCTTGTCATATCCAAAAGAATTGATGTCTTAGCCCTTGTTGAGACTTGGCTGACTGCTGAAAACAACTCTAAGTCTACCGTGGTTGAAGACACAAGCACACGGTTGCCTGTTCCTAACTGCTCAGATCCCACTGTTGCCGATGTAATAAACACTCTACGGGACTTCGACTTTATTCACCTACCGCGTGCTGGACGAGGTGGCGGCATTGGTTTCTTTCTTAGAAAGGCTTTAAATGTTAAACCTAATACGTCGACTATCTTTAAGGCTCTGGAATATGTTGATCTCTCTATCACTGCATCGAGCTCATCAATGCGTCTAGTCACCGTTTATAGACCTCCACCGTCTAAAGTAAACAAGCTTACTACTCGAATGTTCTTTGATGATTTCTCTGTTCTTCTTGAACACCTTGCAATGGATCCTGGGAAATTAATTATAACAGGTGACTTTAATTTTCACATTGAAGACCCTGGTGACGCTGATGCTGTCAGACTGTTGGATATGCTCGATGCAGCTGGATTCGAGCAAAAGGTAGTAGGTCCTACGCACAGAAAAGACCACACCCTTGACCTAGTTGTTGTGCGGGACGGCGACTTGTCAGTGCGCGGACGTCCTGAAATCGTTGCATTCCCTAACTCTGTATCTGACCATAGTGCCATTATTTGTGATGTTGACATGCCAAAGCCAAGTGCCTCCAAGAAAATACTGCATCGGCGTCCGTTACGGAAAATTAATTTCGACTCTTGGTGCAATGACATCAGGGATTCCGCCATCTACAGTTCTGCTCCGAGTGATGACTCTGACTGCAACGTCTTATGTGATCAGTATAACATTGTGCTAAACCACTTCATCGAGAAACATGCTCCTGTTCGCACTTTTTCAGTTACACTGCGACCCTATTCACCTTGGTATGATGATAGTCTTAGGTTATTGAAAAGACAGAAACGCAAAGCAGAACGGAGATACGTTTCATCGAGATTAGAAATCCACCGCCAGATGTACGAAGAGAAGTGTAGAGCTTACAGCACTGCACTGAATGTAGCTAAGCGGAACTTCTACAAGGATCAAATATCTGGTTCCAATCAGACGCAGTTATTTCGTTTAATTGATGGCTTTTTCAGGGTGAAGCCGGTTCCGTTGCTACCATCATATGAATCCCCTCAAGCTCTTGCAGAAGATTTCATCTTATTTTTCACTACCAAGATTCAGCATTTAAAGGACAACCTACGATCATCGCCCCTGTTAACGATGGAGATGTCAGTGACGCCAGCTCAGCCACAATGTGTGGCGTCATTTCCTGAGTTCTCTGCTGTATCAGTGAGTTATATACGTGATATTTTACAACAATCCAAGCCTAAATCGTGCATATTAGATCCTGTGCCGACAAGTGTACTAAAACAATCCATTGATGTTATTGCCCCGGCCATCACTTCCATTGTCAACGCATCTTTGTCATCTGGTGTTTTCCCTACCTCTCTCAAGGGTGGAGTGATCAACCCTTCCATCAAGAAGCAGAGTCTTGACCGCGAAGTATATCCAAACTACCGACCGATTACAAACGTTGCCTTCCTATCAAAAACACTTGAACGTGTCGCTGCTAACCAGACGATGAACTATCTTATCCCCAACGGCTTACTGGCTAAGTTACAATCTGCTTACCGCCCCTTCCACAGCACAGAGACTGCTCTTCTTCGCGTCTTTAATGACATTCTGACCGCTATTGACTGCCAACAGGAAGTAGTACTTGTTCTCCTTGACCTGTCAGCTGCGTTTGACACTATAGAACACTCGGCTCTGTTGTCGCGTATGCAACATCGTTATGGAATTAATGAGATAGCACTCCAGTGGTTCAAATCATATCTAACTGGCAGAACTCAACAAGTCCTTATAGACGGTGTTCTATCCTCCAGCCAACCACTGCGTTATGGCGTTCCTCAGGGTTCTGTACTCGGCCCGTTGTTGTTCTCTTTGTTTTTCGCGCCTATCGAAGATGTTGTTCGTGCACATGGTCTTGGTGCGATGATGTATGCTGATGACACGCAGTTATATGTGTCCATTTGCCCGTCCGAAGATCGGTCTTCAGTTCTATCAAGGCTTGAAGTCTGTGTCAAGGATATCCTCATCTGGTGTACGTCAAATGGCCTCGCTTGTAACCCCGATAAAACGGAAATTGTACATATCTCATCTCGATTCACGTCAACCAACATAATTCCTGAAATCGACGTTGATGGACATTTCATCAAACCAGCCCAGGCAGCACGCGACCTCGGAGTAATCATTGATTCGAGTTTATCTATGACAAAACATGTCAACAGCATCTGCAAATCAGCCTACCATTCTATAAGGAACATTGGCAGAATACGGAAATACCTTGACCGCAATAACTGTGAGCAGCTCATTCATGCTTTCATAACTTCAAAACTAGATGCCTGCAATAGTCTTCTGTCTGGACTCCAAGAAAAAGAAATAGCCAAACTACAGCGTGTTCAGAACTCTGCCGCAAGACTAATCGTTGGTGCTAAGAAGAGGGACGCCATTACACCCATTCTTAAGGAACTTCACTGGCTACCTGTTGCTTCTAGAATAGACTTTAAAATTCTTACAATCACACATAAAGCTCTCCACAACCAGGCTCCTGAATATATCACTGAACTCTTAACACCGTATACGCCATCTCGATCCCTTAGATCTGCTAACAAGAACCTTCTCGTCATTCCTAAATCACGAACAAAAACTTATGGGGACAGATCTTTTTCAAACTTTGCAGCTAAATTATGGAACTCCCTCCCCCTACACATTAGAAACACCGACTGTCTCAGCAAATTTAAATCGTCTTTAAAGACTTACTTATTTTTTAAGCACTACAACAATTGATTAGTTTTTAACCATTAGAAATATAAGTAGAATAGAGTAGGATGTTTGTAAAGCATTGAGATTTTTATAATGCTATATTAAATTATTATTAATTATTATTATTATTATTAATTATTATTATTATTATTATTATTATTATTATTATTATTATTAAATTATTATTATTATGGGATGGTGTCCTGTTATCTGTTAAGTTATCTAATGTTCAGTTATCTAAATGTTATATGAATAATTGAACGGGAAGACGTCGGGGAGACGGTGAATTTGGAGTTTATTCAAGATGCATCGTGCAGACTCCTAAAAAGTTCTTTTTCTCTGCAATTCGGTGAGATAGAATACCTAGGCATTCTCAGAGTCTATGTATTTTAATACAAGAAGGCCTTTATTTTTCTTTGATTTATAACATTTTTAGATAAATGAACTTCAATTTTTCCAAGCAAATGTTCAGAAATCCTGTCACTCAAGAAACCCTTGTGACTGGAATAAGATTTACTTCATTAATATATAGATTTAGGCACTGCCTAAAAGCGGAGCCAGCATTGAACACCTTTTGTATTGACTGATCGAAGTATTTTTTGGGGATCTAGGATCCTGCTCTTTACTGAGATTTATTGGACCAACCAAATGGATGCAGGCCTTATTCAATAATTTAAATTATGCAGTACATCAAAGTTGACAAACACAATTCCTGGTGAAATATGGCTGTCAAAGTTGTCAAGAGTCTAATGGTAAATTCTTATTTCCCCACCATAGAAGTTCCATTATGAATATTCTTATAATCAAAACAATACTCCGACAAGCTTTGCCCTTGTGCAGAATATGTCATGGATGTAACAGCATTCCAAAGATTCCAAATAATATATTTAGACTGTTTAACTGCCATACTGTAATTTGAATTTGAATTTTAGTGGTGATTCTCTTCTTTATTGGACTGAATATTCAGAAAAATGTCTGGAAATTAAAATCCACAAATGTATCTGCTTTCATGCATTACATATTGGTGCACCCACCATTTACCATATAGTGGCCTTGTTGTTGTTGGCCTACTCCAAAATGAATGCAATGGAGAAAAAAACAGATTGATTTTGGAAGCAAACCCTAAAAAAATACATCTAAGACATCACTGACAGTGCTAAAATGCTAACTTCTAATTTCAAACCAAACCCTTTCATTGATCTATGTTTGGGGTAGAGAGGAAACAGCAAAGAATATCAATTGACTAAAAAAATAGTCGACGGGAGAGGAGAAATAAAGGAAATCAACTCAACTTGAAAGGTTTGGTGAAAAAAATATGAGAATAATAAAAATAATTTGAAAGGGCGTTTATTGACATTTCCCCTTTCCCATTATCTTAACCCTTCCACAACCACAGGCATCTAAAGAGGCCAAGCCTATGCTATCCGAGCTATGTGAACATAGCTTCAAATTCTATTATTGAAAAAGAACATGGTTGTTGCTTAGTGTTATATAGTTTAAGTATCTTGTCCTAAAAAAACCCTTCCCCTCATAAAAGTCCCATTAATGTACATTTGTAAAGCTACATTCTGACAAGCTTTGTCCTTACAAAGAACAAGTAATGGATTAAACAGGATTCCAAAGATATTATATAGTGTCAGACACAGTTTTAGATGAGATGCAATACTGAAGTTACCATGCGGTGATTTCCCATCCCCATGGAAAGGAAATCCTAAAAAAAGATATAAGTGAAAGTACTTAATGAAAATTTCTAATTTAAAAATCAAATTTGTTTATTAATTTTTTTTGTGTAGAGGGGAAATAGCAAATAGCATCAATTGCATAAAAATAGGAGAAGTAGGAGAAGTAAAAGGAAGAAATATGACTCTTCTTTAAATGTTTGAAAAGAAATATAACAATAATAATTATATGATAATTATATTCAGTACTTTCCTAAAATATTCCCATTATCTTTAGGTTGATAAAAAACGGTTTTCTTTACAGATTTATTATTTAAAAAGCAAAAGTTTGTTTTTAGTTTTATATTATATAAGTATCTTGTTCTAAAAAAACATATTGAGTGTGTACTGCTGAATCACATAGTAATGAACTAGTCATTTGAGCCCCCTCCCTCATGGTCCCGTGGAAGCGGGTTAATGTGGAGTTTTAAACCACTTTTTAACCAGAATATGTCAAGAGGGGTGGTGGTATTGACTGTTTTTTACTCTTAACTTGGAAACATGCTTTTAAAAAAGTCTAATCCCCCACCCTTTCCTGGGACCATGGATTTGGGGGTACCAAATGACTAGTGAATAAGAACTCCCTTCTGTTCTCTTCAAGACATGGTTTTTAATTCCCATGTCTTCCAGTCTTTAGCATTCATCTTGGCCCTCAAGTAGTTCCTGGTTCATGAAAGAGTGAAAACAATTATTTATTATATCTTTCAAAACAATCTTTTCATCAAGCCATTTATAATCTAACTAATTTTCCACAAGTATTCGAAAAAAAATAAACGCATGAGATGCAAGATGCAGACAATAACAACAATACATATTGACAATAGGGGTTGATTTTTTATCTGGCTAGTGACACCACAGGGTACCCGCGCGATGACCACAAAAACCAAGTCGCATACCTATACCGACACCGCTGCAGAATGTAGTGCGCACGCGCAGCCTCTTATTTCCGGCGGGAAATTGCCGGGCGCCCACCCCTATTAAAATTGTTTAGCAAAACAAAACAAACCAGTTTCCGGCCTCGAAATGTAAAAAAAAATAAGAAGTACATAAAAAAAATAAGCCTGAAAAGTTTACAACACCAAGATATTGAAATTTTCTATCTCTGAAATTTTGCACCACCTACTTTACGGCCTGCACCAAAGGCGAAAATAATGGATAAGCATCGGATGTCGTATCGGCAGACCTTCGTGGTCGCCATGATAGTTGTTTTGGTTGTAGCCTCGCTGGGTTTCGTTCGTGCAACCGACGATGCACAACACTGTATGATGAGTTGCAAAACTAGAAACGGGAAAGGATGCATTGGTCGACTTTACCAGCTTTCCGAGGAGCTTAGTCGTGTCGCTAAGTTGCCGGTAGGTTCGCATGTTTGCCGGCGACATTCGGATATGTTACGAAGAAGCAACTTGCGCTGCTCATTTCCCATGCACGATAAACAACAGCCCTCACGTCTGAACAAGCAACCTATTCCAAGTCGTTTTTATCCGGTATTTGAAGAGATTGGGCTAACAGTGGCAGGATACCAGCCTGGTACTCGGTGGTGTTACCGGTGCAAGTTGCTCGCCTATGAGAAATTTGAAAGCCGTCCTCAAACAAGTAGAAAACCAGTCGACAGGTCGAGGTAAGTGTATATTTTTATTCGGGAAAACAACCACTCCTCTGCAGTGCCTCTTCGCTGTAAATTGCTATGCATTTCTTCCTGTATTTTCAATCTGTTTAACAAAATATAAAAACGAGTACATTGAAAAGGCTTGAACATTCTTTTGTTCTTTTTATTAGGAAAAAGCAAATAGTAGTACATCCGCCATCAGCCAGAACAACAACTACAAAAGGTTTGTTTATTTGTACATTCTGAAGAAACACACAAATTATCTATAAAATTCAGTTCGCCTTTCTTTTTGTTTTTGTGGATAATAATACTTTATCAATTATTGAGAAGTAGCAGTGCAAACAATATTATTGCATTTGTTGAAAAAGAAATATTTTTTTTTACAATTTGTACAAGTTTTTTTCCCACCAAGCCAATTCATATAAAATTATTAATTTCCTATGAGAGAATGAAAGGAATTCCTTAATTTAGAATATGTGGAATAGAATAAGACAAGAAACATTTTGTTATTGAGGAGCTAGGGTGGGCTGGGATATTTAAGGCAAATTTTCAAAAATATCTTTGGACCCTCCCCTAATATCTAATAGAAAACCTTTGACTCCCCCTTAACAATAATTTAGAAAACAGGTATGACCCCTCCCCATTTGACCCACCCACAACAGAAAACCTGCACCCCAAAAGATGATACATTTTGCAAATTATTGTACTTTATTTTGGATAGTTTGTTTATTTTGTTTTCCATTTTGACTGTTTTGTAAATTTCAGATATTTCAGTTTACGGGATCCCCTATTCTACACCTCCATGAAAGTATGCAAGATATATCTATGTCAGCACCTACCATATCCCAACTGGATCAAACAAAGCAACAATTTGGAAGGCTGTTTTCAAGACTTGAAGCTTGAATGACTCTTGTCTCGCGCATGCGCAGTCGTTCTGCCGCGGTCTGACCTATACCATATTTCTATGCCTATGAAGCTACGCGCGCGGCCTGCGGCCGCGCTTGGCTCCGCTATAAAGACTTGAAATCTTTTATTTGTAATATCGGTGTGAATATAATGGTTAATTAAGTTCTGGATGTATCTTTTTCATTAAAAGGGAATTGGAAGAGAATTGTGTTTTGTAAACAAAGATTTATGATTGACTGTTGTGTTATTATTTGCGAATCAGCAGTGAAAACTTTTACTGGGGAAGTTGATCCCCGAGCATAAAATCACGCATTATTCCTAAAATCACGCATTATGCATTTCGATGTCCCAGAAACGGTTGATTGGCTCCAGCGTACTCTATGGAAGATCATTTTTACAGCGTTCGTGAAAAAGGAAGGTATTTTCGGTCAAAAAGATTTCCGAAACATCCTCTGCCGGATCACATTGCTCAAGATGTGATCGCGCGTAAGACTCATGTTGCTAAGGCCTGATGCACACTGGCAATATAACGATATAACAACATAAGAATTTGACATAATGGCATAAGGGAAAAAACATGTTTTTTCTTTTATGTCGTTATCTCCACGTTATTATGTCGACGTTATTGCCATAAGTCGCACCCTTCACACTTAAAAATAAGGACATAAGAATGCGCGCGCCTATCTTGTTATGTTATTATATTGCCAGTGTGCATCAGGCTTAAGGAAACGTGAGCGCTAACCAATCAGAGACGTATCTAAAAATAACTGCTTGTTCTAAAAATAGTTTTTACGGACGTCATCATTGGAAAAAATCACCAGTACTGAAAGATTATACTTTATATAATCAGAAACTCTCAGGTGTTAAACAGCATCCCTACCTGGGCGTTTTGCTGTCTGATGATTTACGGTGGAATTTTCAAGTAAACAAGATCGTAAACAAGGCTAACTCAACACTTGGATTCATAAAAAGGAACTTGTATTCATGTTCTGAGGTCACCAAGCGTGCAGCCTATGTTACACTTGTAAGGTCACATCTAGAATATGCAGCTGCTGTATGGGACCCTTATAGACAGAATCAAGTGGACAAGATTGAAGCAGTCCAGCGACGTGCGGTGAGATTCATAAAGCGGGATTACGACTGGAACTCTAGTGTTACAATAATGAGACAATCCCTTTCTTTGGATCTGCTGAGTGAGAGGAGAAAGGCTCACCGTGTAAAAATGTTTTATTTATCAGTAAATAATGGCATTGCATTGCCGATACCTAATTATTATCAACGTTCAATGCGTCATACTCGAAGTTATTCAAGTAATACATTTATACAGCCTAAGGCACGTCACGATTATTATTTATATAGTTTCTTTCCCAGAACAATCAAAGATTGGAACAATTTATCAATTGAACTTAGAGAAGAAAATAGTTATTCATCTTTTTGTAATAACGTAAACAAGTTCATCGCCTAATTTTTATTATCATGCTATTTTTATTGTTTAAGTATTATCTTATTTTATAATTTATTTTTATTTTTATTGTATATAGTAAGTCGACTGAATTTATGGATTACCTATTTATTATTAATTTATATTTAGATTTATATATTTAGATTTATATATATTTTGTCATCTTTTCTTGATACGAAAGTGTTGAAAAGTAATAAAGTAGAAGTAGAAGTAGAAGGAACATACCCTAATACGGGGGATTCGTTCTCTTACATCATTGTCTCTTGTACTTACTCATTCACTTTATAATCTGACATGAATACTTAAAGTATTACATACTTACGGTATCTTAATTTGTTCAAATTTGACTTTCTTTCAACTGACCTCTTGGCTGTCCAGAAATTATATTAAGATTTAAAATCATTGCAAAAAAGGCCAGAAGTGTATAAAAGCATGCATATCTGTCATCCTGGCTTGTTATAAGACTTGCCATCATTATAGTAATAGCCCTTGTAAAAACTTTCAAAAAAGTTCTTGATGGAAAGATGATGCTGTCACTCAAACAGTTTCAGGTTCTTGAAATATTGTGGATCACTTGAGGATATGGACTCCTGGTCCATTGACCACCTGGTACTTGGACACCTCATCAAATATTATAAGATTTTTTCTCAGACTGACATAACCTTTTTTTCGTATATAGACATGGGATCTTCTATGGATTGTGATCCTTGGTTTCCTTTAGTTAATATGCAGAGGAAGGATATAGAAATGACATGATCAATGTAGATGGGGCTAATAAAGTTACAATATAAATTGTTCAATTGTTTTAGTGCACATGCCCAGCAAGTAATAACTGTTATTACATTATATTTTGGTTTGAATGGATCAAATAACATTTGACAAAGAGCTCTGCAAAGCTCTCCCATAACATTAGGTTAACATATTCACCCTATATAGCTACCAACTCCCTTGCCTAGCTTCAAAATACTCAGTTTGTGGCTATTATTTCCTGGTTTGATAAGATGTTAAGAATCAAGGCAAATAGGTCAATAGCTTGGACATATTTCATACTATGACTTTGATAACCAGGATTTACAGCTTTGATTTGTTGGTGCCCTGCTTCAGTCCGTGAAGAGAAAAATCTGGCCTTGCACCAAAAAAATGTCAGATTCTTAAAAAGTGTGTTAACGCCATGCCAAAATGTTCACAAAATGGGCCAAATAAGCCCAGGAAGAAAACCACTTGACAACTTCTATCCTGCTGGATGTCAACAGTTAGGGACAAATACAGACTTTAAAAGAAAAAGGTTGACAGCATTCAGAGGTGCTTTTTAATACACTATATTTTGGCAGGCCAATACCTGCAGTTAATAGCGGAGCCAAGCGCGGCCGCAGGCCGCGCGCGTAGCTCCATAGGCATAGAAATATGGTATAAGTATGCGACTTGGTTTTTGTGGTCATCGCGCGGGTACCCTGTGGTGTCACTCGCCAGCCTGCCAGCAAGTCAGCCGCGCGACTCCCAGGCCCCACTCGGCCCCGAAATGGCGACTAAATAACTAAATACAAGCACAGAGCAAAGGAAAAAGTTCTTGTCGATTTTGCGATGATTATTTATTTTGCCTCAAATTTTGTGACTTAAGGATAAAGTCAACTAGAGGAGATCTACTAACATTCATTCACGCCAAGATTTATCTGGTTTTAGCTAGTAAATTTAAGCAAGTAACAGTTCACATTAAAAAGCGAACACAACCACAAGAAAGCGACAAAAAAAAAACAATGCAAGGTGAGTTTCGGACGACGATTTGTATTGTCTATTGAGGATATGACAGTTATTAGGCTTTTTGTTGTCCTTTTGTATGCTTTGAGAATGCGAGTACTTAGTAATCAAATTATTTGAGCATAACAGCTTTTGTTTTGACATTCTTCTTTTCTATATTCTTGATTGTGTTGAATAAAATACAATACACCAAAAACTGGAATTCGACTGGAATTCAAATTTTCGTCTTTAATAAGACTTCTTCAGGGCAGATTGATTGTGTTGAGATATTTCATAAAGGCTAACCAATATCTTGTTGCATTTGTCAAATACTGCTAAAGAAGACCGTTCTTGTCTTTATATCCTGTGCTCTTAGTCCTAAGAAGATACATATCCTTAGAAGATACAGCAGCTTTTTCAACTTACAAGAGAAATTTTCCTTACCGAGGATAAAAACAAAACAAAATTCAACCCCTGTTGCCAATATGTATTGTTATTGTCTGCATCTTACATCTCATGTGTTTATTATTATGTTTTCAAATATTTGTGGAAATTAGTCAGATTATAAATGTCTTGATGAAAAGATTGTTTTGAAAGAAATGTTACTCTTTTATGAACCAGGGACTACCTGAGGGCCAAGATGAATGCTAAAGACTGGAAGACATGAGAATTGAAAACCATGTCTTGAAAGACATGTTTGAAAGACATGTCTGAAAGACAGTAGGGAGTTCTTATTCACTAGTCATTTGATACCCCCACACACATGGTCCCAGGAAAGGGTGGGGGATTAGACTTTAATAAAAGCCTGTTTCCAAGTTAAGAGTCAAAAACAGTCAATACCACCACCCCTCTTGATATATTCTGGTTAAAAAGTAATCTAAAACCCCACATTAACCCCTGACTTCCCCAGGACCATAAGGGAGGGGGCTCAAATGACTAGGGCATTACTATGTGATTCAGCAGTACACACTCAATAGGTTTTTTTTTAGAACAAGATACTTATATTATATAAAACTAAAAACATAATTTTGCTTTTTAAATAATAAATCTGTAACGAAAACAGTTTTCTATTAACCTAAAGATAATGGGAAAGGGGATATTTTAGGAAAGTACTGAATATAATTATCACATTATTGTTATTATATTTTCTTTTCAAACATTTAAAGAAGAGTCATATTTCTTCCTTTCCTTCTCCATGTTGACTATTTTTATGCAATTGATGCTCTTTGCTATTTCCCCTCTACACCAAAAATAAATTAATAAACAGATTTGATTTTTAAATTAGAAATTTTCATTTAGTACTTTCACTTATATCTTCTTTTTAGGATTTCCTTTCCTTTTCCATTACATTTATTTTGAAGTTTAGATTTATTTCATTGGAATGGTTGGATCCAGGGTTTCTAAAAACACCAAAATATAATGCATTACTGGATGTATATTTGTAGATATTAATTCCCATGGGGATGGAAAATCACCACTTAAAATGGTACATTAAAACTTCAGTATTGCATCTTATCTAAAATTGTGTCTGACACTATATTCTATCTTTGAAATCCTGTTTCATCCATTACTTGTTCTTTGCAAGGACAAAGCTTGTCAGAATGTAGCTTTACAAATGTACATTAATGGAACTTTTATTAAGGGAAGGGTTTTTTAGGGCAAGATACTCAAACTTTATAACACTAGCAACAACCTTGCTCTTTTTCAATAATAGAATTCTGTTCACATAGCTTGGATAGCATAGACATGGCCTGACTTTAGAGGCCTGTGGTGATGAAAGGGTTAAGATAATGGGAAAGGGGAAATGTCAAGAAATGCTCAATCAAATTATTTTCATTACTGTTATATTTTTTTCAACAAACCTTTCAAGTTGAGTAAATTCCCTTTATATCTCCTCCCCCGTCGACTATTTTTTAGTCAATTGATATTCTTTCCTTCCTCTCTACCCCAAACATAGATCAATGGAAGGGTTTGGTTTGAAATTAGACGTTAGCATTTTAGCACAGTCAGTAATGCCTTACATGTTTTTTTTTAGGATTTGCTTCCAAAATCAATCTGTTTTTTCTTCATTGCATTCATTTTGGAGTAGGCCACCAACAACAAGGCCACTATATGGTAAATGGTGGGTGCACCAATATGTAATGCATGAAAGGAGATATATTTTTGGATTTTAATTTCCAGACATTTTTCTGAATATTCGGTCCAATGAAGGAGAGAATCGCCACTAAATCAATACATAAAAATTACAGTATGGCATCTAAACAGTCTAAAAATAATATATAGAATTAGGCACTGCCTAAAGGCGGGGCCAGCATTTGGTACCTTTTTGTTTTGACTGATAGGGGTAATTTAGGGGGATCTAGGTGTCTTTAAAATGTTTTTTTTAATGAGATTAAAAAAGTCATTTTTTACTGCCAAGTCTTTATGAATACCTAGGAGGGGTGCGAACGCACCTCTCCCCCCCCCCCCCTCACACACACAACGGCCAAAGGAACACTTTCAGTTCTCAATAGACGTGCTATTATTTGTAGACAAAACTCACTCTGGTATGTAGCCAAATCCGACATTAAATCCCCCTGGAAATACTGCAAAGGCGAGATCAGATTTTTATTAGAGAACTCACCCCCCCCCCCCCCCCCCGAAATATAAGGTCCACTTTTTTTGATTTCTCACCCCACCAAGAAAAATTCTCGGTATGGGTCTGTTGCATTGGCCCCTTCAAATGTATCAAGCAAGCACTCATTTAATAATATCAAATATGCAGTATGAAATACTAAACCTTGGTAAGAAAAAGGCTGTCAAACTTTAGGTGTCTTAGTTGAGTCTAATGGTCAACTCTTATTTTCCCTTTTATTTAACTCCACTATCTATATTTTGTTTATTATCAAATTAGCATTCTAACAAGCTTTGACCTTGTGAAGAATATATCAAGGATGTAACAGTATTCCAAAGAATTAGATGCCATACTGTAGTTTTCACGTACTGCAACTGATTATTCAGAAGAATGTGTTGAAATTAAACTCCACAAATATACCTCCTGACATGCATTACATATTGGTGCACCCACCCTTTGGCCTGTTTTTTAGAAACTTTAGATCCACCCATACAGGCTATTAAAAAATGAATGCAATGGAGGCAAATCCTAAATTACTGAAAGTTTCTAATTACAAACCAAACCATGTTCATTGATCTATGTTGGGGGCAGAGAGGAATAAATATACAAATAAACAAAAAGTCAATGGGGAGCGAAGAAAAGGGAGAAATGTGACTCTATTTGAAAAAAATGTCTTACTCTATTCTAAAACATTTATAACAATAATGCAATAATAACTTGACTGAGCACTTTCCTAGTATTTTTCCCTTTCCCTTTAGGATTGATATAAAACTGTTTTCTTTACAAATTTATTAATGAAAAAGCACAAGTTTGTTGTTATCTTTATATAATTTAAGTACTTTGATCTAATAAAATCCTCTTCCCTTTATAGAACTTGTATCAAAGCTACATTCTGACCAGGATGCCCTTGCAAAGAAACAAATAATGAATGAAACAGCATTCCAAAGATATAATGATACAGTTATACATTTCAGGTGCCATATAGAAGTTTTGTCTATCACATACCGGTAATACTCCATCACCAAGGATAAAACAGTCATGCATTACATATTCGTTTGGTGCACCCACCCTTTAGCATGGTGGCCTGCTGTTTTATAGAAATGGATCCGCACATGCTAATGCTACAATAATGCAATAAATAACTTGAATAATAACTTTAATAACTTAAACAACTACAATAATTAACTTGAATAATAACTTTAATAACTTAAATAACTACAATAATGCAATAATAACTTGACTGAGCACTTTCCTAGTATTTTTCCCTTTCCCTTTAGGATTGATATAAAACTGTTTTCTTTACAAATTTATTAATGAAAAAGGACAAGTTTGTTGTTATCTTTATATAATTTAAGTACTTTGATCTAATAAAATCCTCTTCCCTTTATAGAACTTGTATCAAAGCTACATTCTGACCAGGATGCCCTTGCAAAGAAACAAATAATGAATGAAACAGCATTCCAAAGATATAATGATACAGTTATACATTTCAGGTGCCATATAGAAGTTTTGTCTATCACATACTGGTAATACTCCATCACCAAGGATAAAACAGTCATGCATTACATATTCGTTTGGTGCACCCACCCTTTAGCATGGTGGCCTGCTGTTTTATAGAAATGGATCCACACATGCTAATGCTACTCCAAAATTAAATGCAATGGAGAAGAACAAATTTACTTGGGAAGCAAATTCTAAAAAAAATCCTTGATATTAATGAAAGTAGTGCTAAATGAAAATGTCTTATTTCAAACATAACCTATTTAAATTTATTTAGGGTGCAGAGGGGAAACAGCAAATATTATCAATTGCGTACAAAAATAGTGAACAGAGATGGAAAAAAGAAAGAAATGGGACAATATCTATGATAACAAAATTAACAATAATGCAACAACACTCTCCTAACATTTCCCCTTTCCTCATTATCTTTAGGTTTATAGATAAATGTTTTCTTTACAGATTTATCATCGACAGCAAGTATCTTGCTCTAAAAAACCTATTACACTTATATACTGTCGTATAAAAGTAAGAAATCCCCTACTATATTATCTTAATATTTGCCTATATTATTATTATGCCTTCCAGCCTTTAGAATCAATCATGGCCCTCAGGTAGTGCTTGGTTGGTTTTACCTAAATAAAAGTGAAAACAATTAATTATTTTTTTCTTTCAAAACAATATTTTCATCATGCCATTTATAACCTTACTAATTTTCCACAACTATTTGAATAAAAAAAAATAAACACATTAGAAAGTATGCAAGATGCAGACAATATAAAAGCAAAAACAATATAGGTAATAAGGGTTGCATTTTTTTTTTTTTTTTTCGAAGAGAAAATTCTTCTGTAATTGTAAAATTAAAGTTGTTATGATAATGTTGAAAAAATTTTGCTGTATCTTTGAAAAGACTAAATATACAGAATATAAAGACAAGAAAGGTCTTCTTTAGCAATATATGACAGGATGATATTTGTCAGCCTTTATTAAACATCTCAAAACAGTCAATAAAGTATAGAGAGAACGAAGAATATCAAAGGATGTTGTTATGCTCAACATGTTTGATCACGACCACGAATTCTCAAAGCAAACTCTAGAAACAAATGTATAAATCCAACAAGCTAAGTTGCATTGATACAGTAACTAGACTACTACGTATTTCTGTCGTTAAATTCTTACTTACCGTGAGGAATTAACGCCTGAATTTACTTATAGAACTTGTAAGTATTTACGTATTTACATCAAAACAAGGATATATGACTTTGATATGGCATCTTGACGTCAAACTAAAGCTGGTACGGTGATTTAGTTTGATCGATTGGTTATGGGAAAAAAACGTACAAACAAGCATTATAAAAGCGCAACAATAAAAGAAAAATTACTTTCATATTCTCAATACAAATCGTCGTCTAAAACTCACCTTGGCAGGTTTTTTTTTTTCGCTTTCTGTTGTGGTCGCTTTTGTTGTAAACTGTGAAGTTTTCGAATTTCTGCTAGCAAGGAACTCGTCGACACAAGCGAATTATTTTTATAGCTGAAAACAGACATCAAGGCCCTTTCTTCTCAGGATCTCCTTACATAAATATAGAAGTGAATGAATATACAATGGTAGTGTAGATCCTCCATAGTCCTCCTCTATAGACCTCTTTTTAGCTGTTGCGACGGGCGGGATTCACGAACACTCAGGTAGATTTTACTGTAGACTCGTACTTCAGACAAAACGGTTCCTAAAAGACTTCAGTCCATTTCAATCCGCATACTTTCTCATTAAATACTGCCTTTTTTTCTGTGAACATACGAGTTTTGAACTAACTCATAAAAGCGTAAGACCGAGAGGGGCCTGAGAGTTGCGCGGCTGGATTACTGGCTGATTTGTGACACCACAGGGTGACCGCGCGAGGACAACAAAACCAAGTCGCATAGCTTACCATATTTCTATACCTATGGAGCTCCGCGCTGGCTCCGCTATTATTTTAAATCTTTGGAATACTGTTACATCCATGACCTATTCTGCACAAGGGCAAAGCTTGTCGGAGTATTGTTTTGATTAAAAAAAAATATTTATAATGGAACTTCTATGATGGGACATATGAATTTACCATTAGACTCTTGACATCTTTGACAGCCATATTCACACCAGGAATTGTGTTTGTTAACTTTGATGTACTGCATAATTTAAATTATTGAATAAGGCCTGGATCCATTTGGTTGGTACAATAAATAAATCTCAGTAGAGAGCAGGATCCTAGATCCCCCAATAATACCTTTGATCAGTCAACACAGAAGGTGTTCAATGCTGGCTCCGCTTCTAGGCAGTGCCTAAATCTATATATTATGCATGCTTTTATACCTTCCTTGTCTTTTTTGTAATGATTATAAAACGTTTTATAGTTTCTGGTCAGCCAATTAGAGGTCACATTAGAAACGGCTTCAGTGGATAGTCACTATAATACACATCCTCTCTATCCTCTCTTTTTTTTGGAAAGTTAAATTTGAACAAAGTATTCATAACAGATCATAAATAACAAGTATAAATTTGTGAGTTAAATGGAAATAGAAATTCAAAAAAGACACAAATATCCATATTGAGGTTGCCTTCCATGTTAGTATACTTTTACATGGATGTTTCTTACAAATTCTTACCAGATCAGGACAGTGAGTCCGGACAGGTCATGGGTGTTAATACAAACACAGTTCCAGCTTTGAAGAGCTCGTTTAATAAAAATATTTAACAAAAACAAGACATAAACTTGTTACTTCTTACACTATTGCTAGTTAGTTAGTTAGTTAGTTAGTTAGTTAGTTAGTTAGTTAGTTAGTTAGTTAGTTAGTTAGTTAGTTAGTTAGTTAGTTAGTTAGTTAGTTAGTTAGTTAGTTAGTTAGTTAGTTAGTTAGTTAGTTAGTTAGTTAGTTAGTTAGTTAGTTAGTTAGCAGTATCAAAAACCTTATGAATGATAATATCGCCTCTCAGAGAGAGAATTCTAAGATACAAATGATCACTTTGCAAGAGCATAAAAAATATCCTCGTAACAAAGTTTGAGTCCACATATGGAGAAATAAATAGTCCATGGCTAGTAAGAAAATATTTCTTTCTTTGTGGCTAAAAGGGTTCAGAAATTAGGAGTCAAATGACGATGTAGGAAGACTTTGAAAAGCAAGCGCCGTTTCCCCCCTTCTCGGCCGCCATTTTGGATTCCTTGAGACAAAGTCAATTTTTCCGCCCTGTCATCTGATTGGCTAATCCGCGCGTCTAAAAATAGCCTGATCCTAGGAAACGCCGTGACACCTATATAGTACCAGAATATGGGGAAGTTGATTGCTCCTACTTATGAGCCCCTGAGTGAACCAAAAAAATGACAATTTTCAAACGCATTCTCAGTTATCTCGAATTTTATTTGGGCGCTATCTCTGCTTTGAGGGTTGTATTTGTAAGATTTTTACACTGTAAAAGATAGGACAATCAGCCCCGTCTACTTTCGTGGAGCACACCTCGAGTCCACCCCCACCTCAAGAGATTATGCTTCTTACCTTTCTTGCCCATTTACAAGATTATACATATATTTGTATTATATCCAAAGGTGGTGGGGAGAAAAATATTTACCTTTCTTGCGCATTTACAAGATTATACATATATTTTTATTATATCCAAAGGTGGCGGGCATTAAAATTTTTTTTTCGTACATGTGTACATGTCACAACACAGGGCCCAAACAAATTGCAGATCTTAGGTTTCCCAGACAACTTTAAAAAGAAACGTCGATACACCGATGCTATTTTCGAGGAGGTTGTTTTTTGTTGCTATTTTAGACTACACACTTTAAAGAACATATGAACGTTGCTGGTTCATTACTAGAGAGTTCTTTTTTACTCTCGTCGTATGACTCATTTAGAGCATCGTCTTCCGTTCTAAATGTGTATTGATAAATTTACAAACAAACTTGTCTGGGAGGGGATGTGTCGTTTTTTCCCCCCCTTTCTCCGCATGGTAAGTATTGTGGACTATCATTTACATGGAACAAATTAGTGGAGGGGTGGTGAGTTGGGGTTATATAAATAGATAACATAATTTGATTTTCTCGCTTAGGTATTTTTTTTTTATTTACGCATAAATTTTCACGTTCATCGTTTGTTTTCATTTGTCTGCTTGGGTTAAAAACTAAAACAGCCATGTACGTCATAACTACTCTGTTACAGTTGTTTTCTGTTATTGAATGCTGAAATGCAGTTCGCCACCTGACCCTTTCCATGCTTTGATCATGATAAGTCATTCTATTTAACGCGAAGAACTAGTGGCGTCGAGAGGTAACTTAAAACAGTACTCATTCCTCTTTGCAGTGTGATGATTTGGACACCATAAGGTGAGTTCGTATTGACGTGATTATTAGTCTATTAGTCTAGATATCGTCTAATCTTCAGGCTTACATTTCCAGAATTTTCGGGCTATTTTTTTCGATTTCCCTGACCAAATGTTTTTTTTCAAATTTTTAAAATCTCAAGAACAAAACTTTTTAACTATTTTCACAATTTCATATTACTAGACTAACTGAGCAACTTCCCTTAATTTAAAGATGCCGATGGAGCCTCAACAACGCAACACAATTTTATACTTCATTCTCGCGGTAGTCACCACGCTTGGGAACGCTGTGGTGGTGTTAGCGGTCTACAGGGACCCGTACAAACAACTGAGGAAAAACCTTGCCTCGTACCTTATCGCGGGTCTAGCCGTCAGTAATCTCGTGCTTGTTGTTGGAGAAATCCTTCAAGCCGCGGGGAATATAATTTACGGTAAAAACGCTTATAACACACCCAGTGATAATGGTGGAACTTTAAATGGAAGTTTGTTAGGAGCAGACATAAGGGGGACCACGAACTACAGGCTGGAGATCGCATCGGATTTCACTTTGTACTTCGCCATGGCAACGTCAGTTTTGACCGTTCTTGTTCTTGCAACTGAAAGGCTCGTGGTGTTGAGGTTTGGGTACGAGCAACGGGTTACTAAAAAGCGTATCATTTTCTCCGTATCCATAGTTTGGTTCCTATCATTCGCACTCGCAGTCCCTCGGGCTGCATTTGAAGATGAATACAAATTTCGTGAACAATTCATCATCGTCTTTGCGCTTATAATTCTACTCATCATCTTCATCAACCTTTGGATTTATGCCAATGTGAAGCGCGCATGCTCTATAACTGAACTACAGCCGCTTGCCCATGGCAGGCTCAATGCGTTACGCATAAGAAAACGGAATCGCGCCGCTGCTCGAACGATAGCTTACATCTTAGTTGCTCTAGTGACGTTGTGGACACCTACCATCATAACCGAAATCTTTCTTTATTTTCCTGGTTATGATTTAAAGAATGAATTAGTGGAATTCATATATCTTATAGGGTGCGTAAATGCCGCGGTCGACCCGGGGATTTATGCTTTTCGAACGCCAGTCTTCAGACGAGCACTTTCTGGCTTGCTCAAAAAGACAGACGAGCTCGTCATGCAACAAGGGCGTTATGTAACTTTATAACAAGACCTCTTTCACAGACGCCGGCGACGATGCCCATATTAATATGCACCCAGAAGACCCAGGAACTACCCTGGAAACCTACCCTACCCAGTAACTACCATTGAGACCCTACCCTACCCAGAAACTACCCTGGAAACCCTACCCTACCCAGGCATACTATCCTGGATACCCTACCCTACCCAGGAACTACCCTGGAAATCATATTCTACCCAGGAACTACCCTGTAAACCCTACCCTACCCAGCCATACTACGCTTGAAACCATATTCTACCCAGGAACTACCATGGGACGTTTATTCAAACTAGATGATCGGGGAAGGGGGCGTCTTGGAAGTCAGAGTCGGTTATATTAGCTATTAAATTGCTATCAGGGAAAAGGGGAAATTGGAAGGCAATTAAAATGTATGTTACCAACATTCCTCTGTCGTTTTTTGAGAAGGGGAGCAAGGGAGGGAGGGAGGGGGTGTTTAATAGACATGGGGGAGTTTGTTAGAGAGGGGTGTTCAATACAAACTTGCAAGCTTATGGGCAGTTCATTAAATAGAAGGCGTTTATTGGAAAGCGGGCGTTCTTTTAGACCATTTACGGTAAACGCAAGAATAAAAATTAAACTTATTGGAATTTTTTTAATTGTTGCTTTACAAAAAGATGCTGAAGGGGAATGAAAAGTATAAAAAGAGACACTTCATTCTAAAGTAAATTCAAACTGGATAAGCTGGATTATTACTTGCATATAAAAACGACAGATAAAATGGTCCCAACTTAGTTTTCTTTCGATCCTTTTCAGCAATCTTGATTTAGGTATTCTTTACTTGACGGAAGTAGGTATTCATTACTTGACGGTTGTGGTATTCTTTACTTGACGGTTGTGGTATTCTTTACTTGACGGTGGTAGGTATTCTTACTTGACGGTAGTAGGTGTTCTTACTTGACGGTAGTAGGTATTCTTACTTGACGGTAGTAGGTATTCTTTACTTGACGGTAGTAGATATTCTTACTTGACAGTAGTAGGTATTATTACTTGACGGTAGTAGGTATTCTTACTTGACGGTAGTAGGTATTCTTTACTTGACGGAAGTAGGTATTCTTACTTGACGGTAGTAGGTATTCTTACTTGACGGTAGTAGGTATTCTTACTTGACGGTAGTAGGTATTCTTACTTGACGGTAGTAGGTATTCTTTACTTGACGGTAGTAGATATTCTTACTTGACGGTAGTAGGTATTCTTTACTTGACGGTAGTAGATATTCTTACTTGACGGTAGTAGATATTCTTACTTGACGGTAGTAGGTATTCTTTACTTGACGTTTGTGGTTGGGTATTGCAGATCAAACAATTGCTGTGTCTTGAACTCTAGTGAATCTGCAAAAGTTTCAAAGTAGAATGTAAGATTATCAAAGGGTTAGTGTTTGTATCAGTTGCGCATCTAGTTTGCATCGGTTGCGCATCTAGTTTCTATCATTTAATCATCTAGTTTGCATCAGTTGCGCATCTAACTTGCATCAGTTGCGCATCTAGTTTGCATCAGTTGCGCATCTAGTTTGCATCAGTTGCGCATCTAGTTTGCATCAGTTGCGCATCTAGTTTGCATCAGTTGCGCATCTAGTTTGCATCAGTTGCGCATCTAAGTTCTATCATTTAATCATCTAGTTTCCATCAGTTGCGCATCTAACTTGCAACAGTTGCGCATCTAGTTTGCATCAGTTGTGCATCTAAGTTCTATCATTTAATCATCTAGTTTCCATCAGTTGCGCATCTAATTTGCATCATTTGCGCATCTAGTTTCCATCAGTTGCGCATCTAACTTGCAACAGTTGCGCATCTAGTTTGCATCAGTTGTGCATCTAAGTTCTATCATTTAATCATCTAGTTTCCATCAGTTGCGCATCTAACTTGCAACAGTTGCGCATCTAGTTTCCATCAGTTGCGCATCTAACTTGCAACAGTTGCGCATCTAGTTTCCATCAGTTGCGCATCTAACTTGCATCAGTTGCACCTCTAGTTTGCATCAGTTGCGCATCTAGTTTGCACCAGTTGCCCATCTAGTTTGCATCAGTTGCGCATCTAGTTTGCACCAGTTGCCCATCTAGTTTGCATCAGTTGCGCATCTAGTTTGCATCAGTTGCGCATCTAGTTTGCATCAGTTGCGTATTTAGGTTGAATCAGCTGAGCATCTAGTTTCCACCAGTTGCTTATCTAATTTGCATTTGTAGGTGCGCATCTAGTTTGCACTAGTTGCTCATCTAGTTTGCACCAGTTGCTCATCTAATTTGCATTTGTAGGTGCTCATCTAATTTGCACCAGTTGCTCATCTAATTTGCATTTGTAGGTGCTCATCTAATTTGCACCAGTTGCTCATCTAATTTGCATTTGTAGGTGCTCATCTAATTTGCATCAGGTGCCCCTATATTTGGCATCAGTCGCACATTTACTGTTCATCCTTTCCGCATCTAGTTTCAAGTCCCCCTTGTGCCACGCTGTAGGTTTGACCTCTATGATTCTGTGGATATCACAAGTTTCTTTATCCCACTTACACAACTTACCCAACATAGCCATGAGCCATCTCGGCTGTAGTTTGTAGCGGACCAGTACCAAGTAGACCGGGATCCCGGCAAAGAAGCTAATGTATGCGAAAAGCGACTCCAATGGGGCGGCTGCGATTGGTGTAATGGCGAGGTAGAGTGCAATTGCAAGGTATATGATGGGAACAATCACAGGAGGCTGAGGAAAAATGCAGTTTAACATATCAAATGTCTTCGTCTAAATAGTCAATGGGAGACGGGCGCAAGCATGTAGGAATCTGTGGGAATATTCTTAGCGAGATTTTCTGTGGCCTTTAAAAACATTTGACAACATAACTGCCACGAAATTCAAAGTTCAAATGCTCCCTGAATGTTTATGTTGAGTAAACTAATACGCCGTTTAGCGGCAAAATCAGCAAGAGATTATTGCTACCCAATTCCAATTATGGTGTGCGATATCCTTAGAAGGCGATGACCGAGACAAACAAAAGAAGGGAGAATTTGATGTTCAGGGAAATATGGAGAGAGAACGGTCGATCGAATGAAATGGTGCTTTAGGTTGATGAAGAGCATTTGGTTGCTAATGTGAGTAATCGAGGAGATGGTGGAAGTGATACACAAAAACACGCTCACATAGCAACCTGGCTACACAATGGGTTTGATTGCGGATTCAGGACTTTCATAGATTTTCGATAGAGTTGGTCAAGTTGTGAGGTAACCATCTTGTAATACTGACCATACCCTGTTATAAATATTAAGGTACACATTTTCAATAGCAAAAATATAAGTATCAGCAGTTATGGGATTTGTGATATCTTGTGATAACTCATTTCGGTGAGTCGGCCTACAGTTCTCGTTATCGAAACGAATCAACCGCATACCACGGCCGGTTCTGGTCTGTATTGAAGTCAATCAGTTAAATCACCTTAAAAGGCCGAGCGAGGTCTGGACGTTTATATCTTGTCCAAAGCAAACCAATCGTCAACAATGAGTCATTCATCCACATTCCGAAGCCCAAAATTTTGAGCAACATTTTGACCGAGGTTTGGCGAGGGATGAGGATGACAGTAATGATAAAAGCCAGGTACAGCATGGCGGGTATTGGTGTTCGCTTATCCGTGTGTAACATGGCCAGAACTCTGGGTAAGTGACCCTCTCGTGCAGCCGCGAAGTACATCCTAAATACAGAACAGTAGAATCAGGTTAAAGTGCATCTCAAATACAGATGAGAACAAAATAATCCTATAGGATAAAGCAACATCTTACACACAGAACAGAACAGTAGAATCAGGTTAGAGTGCATCTCAAATACAGAACAGAACAGAAGAATTCTATAGGATAAAGCAACATCCTAAATACAGAACACAGTAGAATCAGGTTAAAAAGCGCATCACAAATACAGAACAGAACAGCATAATCTTATAGGATGAAGCAACATCCTAAATACAGAACATAGTAGAATCAGGTTAAAAGTGCATATTAAATACAGAAAAGAAGACTCTCATAGGTTTAAGCAACTTCCTAAATACAGAAAATAACAGAACCGAACATACATCCTAAACAAAGTACAAAGAATCCTATAGGTTAAAAACATCCTAAATACAAAGTACAAAGAATCCTATAGGTTAAATCAGTACAGAACAAAAGAATCCTATAGGTTAAAGTACATCCTACAGGGCCGTAACAGCAGGGGTGCACCGAATTCGAAAGCTGTAAGACAAACGCAAATAATTTCAGTGTTCGAGGCTTTATACGAAGCATGTATTTCTAAAGACGGTATTGGTTGTAAGAAAGTCCACTTCCTTTGTAAGTTACCTTCCCAAGCCGTACACACGTGCGTTCATCGTACCGAACACCGTTGCCGACACGCAGAGTGGGATGAGCCATTGTACCCCAGTTCCGTACATCCGCTGAGCGAAGGACTGAAAGTATTATGATGTGCGATATATGAGCATGTTCATTTTCTGCATGCAAACTGTATGCAAACACACCAAGCGCACATACTGATATGTAGTCCAATATTAAGAAATCATTTCCCCTCGGCTTTTGAGTAAAGTTAGCTGTTGGAACGTTCTCGAACACTCCATCATATAAACATTTTATGTTTTTTTCCTGGCTGTTTTTCCTCCCCCACCTCTGTTTTGATTAAAATTGAACATGCAACCAAGAATGTTCTCGCTTGATGCAACCCAAATATGGAATAAAGATATTCATGAAAAAAAACTAGGACCCAAACACTTGACAACTTTAACTATTTTATTTTTATATATTTTTATTTTATTTTCCGACTTGCGTAGCACATTTGCACTTACAGGCGTACCACATCTGTTGCACTATTTACACTTAAAGACGTACCACATCTGTTGCACTATTTACACATTTAGACGTACCACATCTGTTGCACTATTTACACATTTAGACGTACCACAGCTGTCGCACTATTTACACTTACAGACGTACCACATCTGTTGCACTATTTACACTTACAGACGTACCACATCTGTTGCACTATTTACACTTACAGAAGTACCACATCTGTTGCACTATTTACACTTACAGACGTACCACAGCTGTTGCACTATTTACACTTACAGACGTACCACATCTGTTGCACTATTTACACTTAAAGACGTACCACATCTGTTGCACTATTTACACTTACAGACGTACCACATCTGTTGCACTATTTACACTTACAGACGTACCACATCTGTTGCACTATTTACACTTACAGACGTACCACATCTGTTGCACTATTTACACTTACAGACGTACCACATCTGTTGCACTATTTACACTTACAGACGTACCACATCTGTTGCACTATTTACACATTTAGACGTACCACAGCTGTTGCACTATTTACACTTACAGACGTACCACATCTGTTGCACTATTTACACTTACAGACGTACCACATCTGTTGCACTATTTACACTTACAGACGTACCACATCTGTTGCACTATTTATACTTACAGACGTACCACATCTGTTGCACTATTTACACTTACAGACCTACCACATCTGTTGCACTATTTACACTTACAGACGTACCACATCTGTTGCACTATTTACACTTACAGACGTACCACATCTGTTGCACTATTTACACTTACAGACGTACCACATCTGTTGCACTATTTACACTTACAGACGTACCACATCTGTTGCACTATTTACACATTTAGACGTACCACATCTGTTGCACTATTTACACTTACAGACGTACCACATCTGTTGCACTATTTACACTTACAGACGTACCACATATGTTGGATTATTTACACTTACAGACGTACCACATCTGTTGCACTATTTACACATTTAGACGTACCACATCTGTTGCACTATTTATACTTACAGACGTACCACATCTGTTGGATTATTTACACTTACAGACGTACCACATCTGTTGCACTATTTACACTTACAGACGTACCACATCTGTTGGATTATTTACACTTACAGACGTACCACATCTGTTGCACTATTTACACTTACAGACGTACCACATCTGTTGCACTATTTACACTTACAGACGTACCACATCTGTTGCACTATTTACACTTACAGACGTACCACATCTGTTGGATTATTTACACTTACAGACGTACCACATCTGTTGCACTATTTACACTTAAAGACGTGCCACATCTGTTGCACTATTTACACTTACAGACGTACCACATCTGTTGCACTATTTACACTTAAAGACGTACCACAGCTGTTGCACTATTTACACTTACAGACGTACCACATCTGTTGCACTATTTACACTTACAGACGTACCACATCTGTTGCACTATTTACACTTACAGACGTACCACATCTGTTGCACTATTTACACTTACAGACGTACCACATCTGTTGGATTATTTACACTTACAGACGTACCACATCTGTTGCACTATTTACACTTAAAGACGTGCCACATCTGTTGCACTATTTACACTTACAGACGTACCACATCTGTTGCACTATTTACACTTAAAGACGTACCACAGCTGTTGCACTATTTACACTTACAGACGTACCACATCTGTTGCACTATTTACACTTACAGACGTACCACATCTGTTGCACTATTTACACTTACAGACGTACCACATCTGTTGCACTATTTACACTTACAGACGTACCACATCTGTTGCACTATTTACACATTTAGACGTACCACATCTGTTGCACTATTTACACATTTAGACGTACCACATCTGTTGCACTATTTACACTTACAGACGTACCACATCTGTTGGATTATTTACACTTACAGACGTACCACATCTGTTGCACTATTTACACATTTAGACGTACCACAGCTGTTGCACTATTTACACTTACAGACGTACCACATCTGTTGGATTATTTACACTTACAGACGTACCACAGCTGTTGCACTATTTACACATACAGACCTACCACATCTGTTGCACTATTTACACATTTAGACGTACCACATCTGTTGCACTATTTACACATTTAGACGTACCACAGCTGTTGCACTATTTACACTTACAGACGTACCACATCTGTTGCACTATTTACACTTACAGACGTACCACATCTGTTGCACTATTTACACTTACAGACGTACCACATCTGTTGCACTATTTACACTTACAGACGTACCACATCTGTTGCACTATTTACACTTTCAGACGTACCACATCTGTTGCACTATTTACACTTACAGAAGTACCACATCTGTTGCACTATTTACACTTAAAGACGTACCACAGCTGTTGCACTTTTTACACTTACAGACGTACCACATCTGTTGCACTATTTACACTTAAAGACGTACCACATCTGTTGCACTATTTGCACTTTCAGACGTACCACATCTGTTGCACTATTTACACTTACAGACGTACCACATCTGTTGCACTATTTACACTTACAGACGTACCACATCTGTTGCACTATTTACACTTACAGACGTACCACATCTGTTGCACTATTTACACTTACAGACGTACCACATCTGTTGCACTATTTACACTTACAGACGTACCACATCTGTTGCACTATTTACACATTTAGACGTACCACAGCTGTTGCACTATTTACACTTACAGACGTACCACATCTGTTGCACTATTTACACTTACAGACGTACCACATCTGTTGCACTATTTACACTTAAAGACGTACCACATCTGTTGCACTATTTATACTTACAGACGTACCACATCTGTTGCACTATTTACACTTACAGACGTACCACATCTGTTGCACTATTTACACTTACAGACGTACCACATCTGTTGCACTATTTACACTTACAGACGTACCACATCTGTTGCACTATTTACACTTACAGACGTACCACATCTGTTGCACTATTTACACTTAAAGACGTACCACATCTGTTGCACTATTTACACTTACAGACGTACCACATCTGTTGCACTATTTACACATTTAGACGTACCACATCTGTTGCACTATTTACACTTACAGACGTACCACATCTGTTGCACTATTTACACTTACAGACGTACCACATATGTTGGATTATTTACACTTACAGACGTACCACATCTGTTGCACTATTTACACATTTAGACGTACCACATCTGTTGCACTATTTATACTTACAGACGTACCACATCTGTTGGATTATTTACACTTACAGACGTACCACATCTGTTGCACTATTTACACTTACAGACGTACCACATCTGTTGGATTATTTACACTTACAGACGTACCACATCTGTTGCACTATTTACACTTACAGACGTACCACATCTGTTGCACTATTTACACTTACAGACGTACCACATCTGTTGCACTATTTACACTTACAGACGTACCACATCTGTTGGATTATTTACACTTACAGACGTACCA
Organism: Nematostella vectensis; assembly: GCF_932526225.1. NCBI lineage: Eukaryota > Metazoa > Cnidaria > Anthozoa > Actiniaria > Edwardsiidae > Nematostella > Nematostella vectensis. Next base: position 6,299,355 of record NC_064046.1, read on the forward strand.
CATCTGTTGCACTATTTACACTTAAAGACGTGCCACATCTGTTGCACTATTTACACTTACAGACGTACCACATCTGTTGCACTATTTACACTTAAAAAGACGTACCACAGCTGTTGCACTATTTACACTTACAGACGTACCACATCTGTTGCACTATTTACACTTACAGACGTACCACATCTGTTGCACTATTTACACATTTAGACGTACCACATCTGTTGCACTATTTACACATTTAGACGTACCACATCTGTTGCACTATTTACACTTACAGACGTACCACATCTGTTGGATTATTTACACTTACAGACGTACCACATCTGTTGCACTATTTACACATTTAGACGTACCACAGCTGTTGCACTATTTACACTTACAGACGTACCACATCTGTTGGATTATTTACACTTACAGACGTACCACATCTGTTGCACTATTTACACATTTAGACGTACCACATCTGTTGCACTATTTACACATTTAGACGTACCACAGCTGTTGCACTATTTACACTTACAGACGTACCACAGCTGTTGCACTATTTACACTTACAGACGTACCACATCTGTTGCACTATTTACACATTTAGACGTACCACAGCTGTTGCACTATTTACACATTTAGACGTACCACAGCTATTGCACTATTTACACTTACAGACGTACCACAGCTGTCGCAGGAGATGCTTTGACCTCTGGTGCGGTCAGCACTGCTAGATACGCGATATTTACCAGTAGATATAGCAACGTTACCAGAGTTATACTTCCCAGCACCGCAAAGACCAAGTTCCTGGAATGGTTAACAATTAGCGACAAAATAATATAAGAGGAGATAAATAGGATAGAGCTCCCTTCTTCTTATATTACCCTCTTTCTTTGTCACACATCAATCTCTAGCTCTTCCATTCTACCAAAACCCCCTCTCCTTCCTTTTACCTTTCCTCACTCTACTCCGTCTCTGCGTCTTCATTATCGCAAGCTTTCCTCATCCACCCTAAACTTTCTTCCGCCGTCTTTTATGTTCTCTCCCGTTAAAGTAACTTTATTTTTACCAATCCCCTTCTCCTCTCACTCTTCTCCCTTTCCCACCCTTCTACCATATTCCAACTTATTTCACCCATCATACCCTTCCCCTCTCACTCTTCTTCCTTTCTCATCCTTCTTCCTTATCCGAACCTTATTTTTAACCATCGTACCCTTCCGCTCTCACTTCTTCTTTATCCAAGTTTATTTTCACCCATCCCCGTCTCCTCTTCGTCTCTCTCTAATCTTTTTTGCATCTTCCTTATCGCAAACTTTCCCAGTCCACCCTTAACTTCCTCCCCACCCTCTCATAAGTCACCCTCTCCCAGTTAATGTACCTGCGTGGATTTTTCACTTCCTCGACAACAACACAGATGACCTCCCTGAGAAAGAAATCAGCTTTTGTTGATAATAGAAAACGTTGGGATGGGACTCTTGTAAACAATAAACGATATAACTTACACAATTTCTCTTTTCGTGCCGCCTTTATTTCCGTGATTTATTCCGATTTTTAATAATTAACAACTGCTCAAAAAACTGATGGATGATCCCGATGGATCTTAAACGCGAGTGAAACGACTGCCAGTTAGACAAAGAAAACACAAGTACTCATGGTCTTAAAAGTAAAGGTAATGATAAAGATATGGGTTCAATTCAACAATAATTTGCATGATTTCATAGAAGATTTAACCATTCAGCGAAGCGTGACTTCCCACTGTGGAAAATTAATTTTTAAGAATTTTTGAACATTTAGACTTTACCATCCTGCATATGCCCAAAGCCCGCTTTGGAAGGCGAGGCCAAGCTGGCTAACATCGGTCACTGAACCTTTGAACGGCTGATCGAACGCCCCGGTTGAGTACCCTGAAGTAGACAAAGCACGTCACTGTCAACACGATTGCGTATATGACACCGCAGGATTGTAGTAGAAAATCGAGGGGTCGATATTTAAAAACAGGTAAACAAAATATTGGTTAATATTAAGATTGTAATATTATTCAAGGATTATAATATTGTGTAAGTATTGTGCGTTAATTAACAGATCATAAACAGAGGGCGTTATCAATTTTAAACGACATTAGCATAAAATAGACACGTGCCTCGAGCCTCAATTTCATGTTAGAGGGTGGCCATGTTGGAATAAAAAGCTTTTTTTGTTAAGTATTACTCGGCTTCTTCATTGGCGACGAGCTAAAAATGGCAGCAGTTTATGGAACAATGCCGAAATACAGCCCACAGACGCAGTGTTGGGAGGATTACACGGAGGTAATGGGACATTACTTCGATGCAAACGGCATCACCGAAATAACAAAGAAACGCGCGATCCTGCTCGCCTCGGTCGGGGACAGGACTTACTCGTTAAAAAAAGTCTATGTCATCCGAGAACACAGTAGGATAACTCATTCGACGAGTTGGTGCAAGACCATTTTACGCCGAAACCCTCAGAAATCGTTAAAAGATTCAAGTTCCACACTCGTGTTCGTCAACCCGGAGAAACGGTGCATCAATTTGTCGCTGCCCTTTGTAATTTGAGCAAAGACTGCAACTTTGGCTCTACACTAAACACCATGATAAGAGACAGATTGGTGGTAGGAATGATTGACGATCACGTCCAGCGGAAACTACTACAAGAATCTACATTAACCTTCGACAAAGCTTTGGAAATTGCAGTGGCTATGTGGCTATGGAAACGACCAACAGCAACTTAAAAGAAATAAATAGCAGTGCAAAGTCCACGAAAGAAAATGTGAATAAAGTGTTCAAACCCAAATCCAAAGGCGATTCTAGTCAAAACAAGAAGGGTAAGGATAAAAAAAACACACAACAGTTCAAGATCAGAAGGTAAGCCATCTAAAAACTGTTTTAGATGTGGGGGAAGACATGACCAGAAAACTTGTAAATACAAGGAAGAAACCTGTTTTTCATGTCAGAAGAAAAATACAAACGGTTTGCAAAAGCAAAAACCCGCTTGCAATTTAGTGCAGGATGATGAAAATGATGATAGCGATGTCTTGTCCATGTATTCTGCATTCCACATGGTAGTCCAAAACAAACCCCCATTGAAGTGTCGATTGAGATTAATTCTAGACCATTATGCTTCGAGGTCGACACAGGGTGTCCAGTGACCCTTATTAGCGAAGAGACATTGAACAGTAAAATTACCCCAGCTTCAGAAGTGTACCCACGCCCTCAAGTCCTTCACGGGACACAAAGTAGAGATTTTGGGAACTGTTGAAACACAAATTCAGTACCAGAATCAGACTAGGGTTTTCCCCATTTTAGTTGTTAAAGGAAAGGGCCCTAGCCTCTTGGGGAGGGACTTGATCAAAGAGTTTTCAGTTATGAACATTGCTCAAGGGGAAATAAGTCTCAAAGATATTTTAGGCAAGCATCCTCAGGTCTTCAAGGAAGAACTTGGGACTCTAAAAGGGTTCAAAGCAAAGATCCATGTACCTGAAGGGGTCACGCCCAGGTTTTTCAAGCCCCGTCCTTTGTCCTAAGCCATGAAAGGAAGGGTTGAAGAAGAGATTGAAAGGCTAGTCAGAGAGGGGATCCTGAGGCCAGTAGAATTTTCAGATTGGGCCGCGCTAATTGTCCCTGTCCTCAAACCAGACAATTCCATTCGCTTGTTTGGGGACTACAAGGTGACAGTTAATCAAGTTTCGCATCTAAAACAATATCTCAGCAAAACTAGCAACAGGGAGCAAATTCTCGAAACTTGACCTGAGTCATGCTTACCAATAGTTACTACTAGATGAAAAGTCAGCGAAGTATGTCACGATAAACGCCCACATGGGGCTGTTTACTTACTCTATACTCCCGCAGAGTTTCCTCTGCGCCTGCAATATTCCAGCGGACTATTGACAGTATTTTGCGAGATATACCAGGTGTAGCAGTTTACATGGATGACATTTTAGTCACAGGGGAAACAGACGTAGAACACTTGGAACGACTTGACTTGGTACTGACCAAATTAGAAGAGTCTGGCCTCAGACTAAAGAACTCTAAGTGCACTTTCATGGCAGATAAAGTGGTGTACTTAGAACACTGCTTTGGTGCACAAGGCATACACCAAGTAGAAGACAAGGTTCAAGCCCTGTTGGAAACTCGAGCACCCGTAAATGTGTCGGAGCTCATACTTGGGTTTACTAAACTACTATAACCGATTTCTTCCTAATCTCTCAACATTTATCGCACCCCAACACAGGTTGCTGAGGAAGGAAACTGCATGGCAGTGGGGAGATCCTGAACAGCAGTGCTTTGACACACAAAGAAGATGATTACGACAGCTGGTGTGCTGGTTCATTACAATCCTGAGCAACCTCTCCTACTCCAGTGTGACGCTTCCCCGTACGGAGTTGGGGCAGTTTTTTCACGTTATGGATGATGGGAGTGACCAGCCAATTGCTTTCGCTTCCAGGACGCTGAACACTTCTGAACAGAAGTATTCACAGCTAGACAAAGAAGGCGCAAGTGTGATGTTCGGGCTGAAGAATTTTCATAAGTACCTGTATGGACGTCACTTAACTATCGTTACTGACCATAAACCGCTTGTTTCACTTTTCAGCGAAAAGAAACAAGTACCTACTACTGCATCACCAAGGGTGCAGAGGTGGGCGGTGACATTGCGGGGTTACGAGTACGACATCGTTTACAAGTCTGGCAGTAGCCATGGGAACGCCGATGTGTTGAGTCGTCTCCCTCTACCCATCACCACCAAAGTTTCAGCAGAGGAAACCGCATTTCTCCTGAATGAAGTTGATGTTTCACCTGTCACCGCAGCCCAGATCCGCAACTGGACACACCGGGATCCAGTCCTTGCAAATGTTAAGGAGTATTTGCTGCGTGGTTGGCCAGATGTTAAGGACCCTGAATTATTACAGTATAAGTCAAAGAGGGAGGAGCTTAGCGTTCAAGATGGCTGCATATTACGGGGAGCAAGGGTTGCAAGTCCTCGAAGATCTTCAAGAGGCACATCCCGGGATATGCCGGATGAAGGCGTTGGCGCGGAGCTACGTCTGGTGACCATTGAGAAGGAGATAAAGTCCATAGTGAAGACATGTGAAGCATGCCAGGTCCACCAGAAATCTCCTGCATCAGCACCTCTTCACCCCTGGGTATGGTAAGGATGCTACTCATAATCGTGGACGCACACTCCAAGTGGAGTGAAGCTCATATCATGGCGAACACCACATCAGGCAGTACCATCAACAAGCTGCGTGAGGTTTTCGCTGTCCATGGTCTCCCAGAGGTAGTGGGTGTCCGATAACGGTTTTAACTTCACCAGTGAGGAATTTGCAATGTTTATGAGACAAAATTGTATAGTCCATAAGACCACAGCTCCTTACCATCCTGCTTCAAATGGTCTTGCCGAAAGGGCAGGACAGTTGATTGAGGATGGTCTGTTGAAAGAGTCTGGTGACACGATGGCAAAACTTGCAGCGGTTGTTATTCCGCTACCGGATGACCCCTCACACAACTACCGGAAGGTCACCAGCAGAAATGCTAATGGGGAGGAAATTCAGGTCGCGTTTTGATTTGCTACACCCCAACCTACAAGGAAAGATCCGGCAGAAACAAGAGTGAATGAAAAAGCAACAAGACGCCCATGCCCAGGATCGACAAATTAAGCCTGGTGATCATGTTTATTTTAAGAACTTTGGCTATGGTCCCTAGGTGGTTACAGGCCCAGTCTCCTACAACGTTGTCGCAATGGACGGTCGCGAACATTGTAGGCATGTCGGTCACCTTCGGCTTCGTTACCAGAAACAGAAGAAAGCGTTCCAAGGACCGACAGTTAGACGTTGATACTGGGGACCAGTTTCAGTGGGTGATACTAATGCGAGCAGTGGGTTAACAGCAGGAAGCAGTAGCGAATTAGACATATAATCCACAAGCGAACCAATCTCTATATCAGAAGAACCACACTCATCAGCTGCAGTCATTACCCAACAAGACACTGGACAGCAGAAAAAGTCAGAAGTTGAGTCACCTACACCAGTACGGAGATCAGAGAGGGCACGGAAACAGCCTTACAGCACTCTGTTGTATATGCCTAGAACTACAGAAACTGACTTTAATAGTTTATATTGTATGTTACGTTTAGTTGAGGAAGGAAGTGTTGTATATTAGCATAAATAAGACACGTGCCTCGAGCCTCACTTTCATGTCAGAGGTCGGCCATGTTGGAATAAAAAGCTTGTTTTGTTAAGTATTACTCGGCTTCTTTAGTATTAACACGCGTCCTTTAGATAACTTCTTAGATCGACTAGACTTTGCTTCCCGTTGACTGATGTATGCATTTCCAACACGCTCTAGATTTGCATACCGCTGTATGGCGTGAAATTGACAACCCCCGCCATCACGAAAGACACAACCCGAGATAGTGCCTCACTTTAAAAGTGCCCCAAAAAAGCGCTTCTATGCAGTTTAGTCGATCATAGAAGTTGTCTAAAGAACCGCATTTTATCATTGACAGATATGTCTAAAATTCCACGGTTGATTGTTGAAATAATGTGAAAAATGTGTTTTTAGAAAAATGTTCTAAAAGGTAGTGTTATTCAAATTGTTACAACTTTCTTTCTATTGAACATAGCCAAACCAAATTTGGTATGAGTTATTGTACACTATTAGAGGTTTTATTGCAAAAACTCGGGTAATAAAGGCTAACATGAATGCTTTTTGAACGGGCTTAACTTCGTCGTCAATTTTTAGGGTCGAAATTGTAAATATACATCTAACTTTTTTCCCTTTCACAGATTTTTTTCTAACCTTCACAGAGGCTGTACCACCACATATTGAACTGATTTTGGCAATATGGGCAAAAAGCTAACGCTCAATATTGCTCAGTCACAAATAAGTGCAAAACATGTTTTTTACTTTTTAAGTGCTACTGCATTATTGCGTGTTAATACAAATACAATTTTTAAATGTGTGAACTCTCCATACATTGGGTCGTCTTTTGTGAAAAATCTATAGCAATCGTACAAACATTGACGCTCCTGTGCGAAGTTTAAAATTGATGACGCGCTCAGTTTATGATCTGTTGATAAACGCGCGAGCGACCTTTTAAAAGGGCGTTTGTTGCCAGTTGATAGGCCGTAGGGGGTGGGTGTAAATAAATATTTGGAAGTCTGGTTGGGGGAGGGGGAGCGAAACATAAGAAAGATATAAATGATTTAAGCACACAAACCCTCCCTTGGCTAGGGTTATGTATGTATAATGTATATGACTGGTATACCTCAAGTTCTTTTCTGTCTCAAATAAAAAAAATCAATTCCTTTCTTCTTTTCCACCGCCGCCAATGTTGGCGTTACCGACAAGCTGTGTATGACAGTGTATGTCTTGAGAAACTACAGACAAGCTGGTGGAATTGGTTTAACTAGTGAAAGCCTCCAGTGGAATTCACCTTCGGCAAACTACAGACAAGCTGTGGAATAACCAGTTGACTAGAGGAACTACAGACAAGCTGTGGAATAACCAGTTGGTATGACTAGAGAAACTACAGACAAGCTGTGGAATAACTAGTTGGTATGACTAGAGAAACTACAGACAAGCTGTGGAATAACTAGTTGACTAGATGAACTACAGACAAGCTGTGAAATAACTAAATGGTATGACTAGAGGAACTACAGACAAGCTGTGGAACAACTAGATGGTATGACTAGAGGAACTTTAGACAAGCTGTGGAATAACTAGTTGGTATGACTAGAGGAACTACAGACAAGCTGTGTAATAACTAGTTGACTAGAGGAACTACAGACAAGCTGTGGAATAACTAGATGGTATGACTAGAGGAACTACAGACAAGCTGTGGAATAACTAGTTGGTATGACTAGAGAAACTACAGACAAGCTGTGTAATAACTAGTTGACTAGATGAACTACAGACAAGCTGTGGAATAACTAGATGGTATGACTAGAGGAACTACAGACAAGCTCTGGAATAACTAGTTGGTATGACTAGAGAAACTACAGACAAGTTGTGGAATAACTAGTTGACTAGATGAACTACAGACAAGCTGTGGACTAACTAGTTGGTATGACTAGAGGAACTACAGACAAGCTGTGGAATAACTAGTTGACTAGAGGAACTACAGACAAGCTGTGAAATAACTAGTTGGTATGACTAGAGGAACTACAGGCAAGTTGTGGAACAACTAGATGGTATGACTAGAGGAACTTCAGACAAGCTGTGGAATAACTAGTTGGTATGACTAGAGGAACTACAGACAAGCTGTGTAATAACTAGTTGACTAGAGGAACTACAGACAAGCTGTGGAATAACTAGATGGTATGACTAGAGGAACTTCAGACAAGCTGTGTAATAACTAGTTGACTAGATGAACTACAGACAAGCTGTGGACTAACTAGTTGGTATGACTAGAGAAACTACAGACAAGCTGGGGAATAACTAGTTGGTATGACTAGAGAAACTACAGACAATCTGTGGAATAACTAGATGGTATGACTAGAGAAACTACAGACAAGCTGTACAATAACTAAGTGGTATGACTAGAGAAACTACAGACAAGCTGTGGAATAACTAAGTGGTATGACTAGATGAACTAGCTGTGGAATAACTAGTTGGTATTGGGACGCTTTCCCTGCGCGCGGGGTTCCTGTGGCCCCTGACTATGCCTGGGGCGCCCCGCAGGGGGCGAAAAGGGAGTTGAACTGAGTTGATCACAGGCAGCCCAAGGCTACTGTCAGTGGTTTATAAAGGAATATATGGGGGAATTTATATGTTAGCGAAAAAATACTTTATCGTGAAAAATAAAACTTTAGACCATGTAATATTGAGTTTGAATCTTCTTTTATTTCAATTTTGCCGATAGAATGTCAGTAGAGCGAGTTTGAAGCCCGCCAAGAATTGTGTTTCTCTCTCTGTATAATAATTTTTTACACCTTTTACCGTCGACTATCGAATTCACCATCTGTGACAACAGATCGTGTGCACTTTCTAACCGAGCGGCTCTAGGAACGAGGCACTGCTCGAAATTCAAACTTCGAGGAGTCGTCGGTACGACAACGACCGCGCCGAGTGAGTGTGTTTTCCCTGTAACGCTGGTGGCGCGACAGTAGACACTCACTCGGCGCGGCCGTTGTCTCGCCGACGTAGATGCGTAGAATAAGGTTGCCGGACTTGTTCATCGTCAGCTCATCCTTTACCCTCTCGAGTAGTTGAAAATCTGTCTTGTCAACACTTGGACGCTTGACCACACTGTGCCAGTTCCCTTTGCGTATGGCTTCGGCCACAGCCTGCAGTGTTGCGTCGCTCTCTGTCGCGTTCTCGATGTCTTGTGTTTTGAGGGCTTTTGGAGTAGATGTCTTTGTGAGATAACTGACATATTCTTCTGCCACCTTCTGTTGTCTGCTCGTCTCAGCTGCGAACTTTGTTGGATGACGGGATAGGTAATCCGCAGGGTTTTCTTCACCTCGCTGATACTTTACGGTGACTTGGTAAGACTGAAGTCTCAGCGCCCATCTCTCGATTCTTGCGGGAGGCTTTGAGTTTGCGTTGCCGTAGCCATCTACGGCAGGGGCTTGTGATCCGTGTATACCGTCACTGGTTTGCCGTATATGTATAGGTGCAGATACTCACATGCCCATACCACCGCGAGGGCTTCTCGTTCCGTCTGACTATATCGCTGTTCTGTCTCCGTCAGAGACCAGCTCGCATAAGTTATGACGTGTCTCGCCTCGGTCTTGGGTTCTACTTGGGATAGGATGGCGGCCAAACCAACGGGACTGGCATCAACAGATACTTCAGTGCGCCTCTCGGGGTCGAAGTAGGCGGTTACGGGTGAGCTTACTAGTGCGTCCTTCAGCTGGCTGACTGCGCTGTCATGCTCGGCCGTCCAACACCACGGTTGGTCCTTGTGGGTGAGCTTGCGTAGTGGCTCGGTCTTGGTGGCGTAGTCTGGGATGAACCTTGAGCAGTAGTTCGTCATTCCTAATAGGCTGCGTACTTCTGATGCTGTTGACGGTGTCTGCAGGTTGACCACGTCTTCGACTTTCTTGGGGTCTGGGGATATGCCGTTTTTGGAGAACACGTACCCAAAGAACTCCAGCTTCTCCTTGCCGTACTCGCACTTGCTTTTGTTGAGGGTTAGGCCCTTTTCTCTCAGCCGTTTGAAGACTGCCCTCAGATTTCGGTTGTGCTCCTCCTGTGTCTTGCCAAATACGAGTACGTCGTCACTGATATTTATCGCACCGTCGACGTCTTCCAGTGTCTCTCGGATTACATTCTGGAAAATCTCTGCAGCACTCGAGATTCCGAAGTTGAGACGTTTGTAGCGCATTAGGCCCATGTGGGTGCTGAAAGTGGTGATGTATCTCGACTCGGGCGCCAATTCGAGCTGGTTGTATCCTTGGTTGAGGTCAAGTTTGCTGAAAACCTTCGCTCCGTTTAAATCTCCTATCATATCCTTGATGGTCGGCGTGACGTGACGTTCGCGCTTGATCGCCTTGTTCGCCTGGCGCATGTCGACACACACATGTACCTTGCCTGGGGACTTTGGTTTCGGCGCAACCACTATAGGGGACACCCAGGGTGTAGGGCCTTCGACGCGTTCTATCACGCCAAGCTCCTCGTCCCGCTGTAGCTGTTCCTCTAGCTGCTTGCGAACGTGAAACGGGACCCTTCTGTGCGGATGTGTAGCTTTATCTGATAGTTTTTCAGCTTGCCTAGCCCATGGAACAGGTCGTCATATTCGTCGATGAGGCTTGTGAGCTCGTTGACCTTGGTCTTGCCTTGGGGTGTCTTCGCAGTTACTTGCTGCACCGTCTGGAGGAGATTGAGCTCTTGGGAAGTTTTCCTGCTTAACAGTGAGCCGCCCGATCCTTTGACCACGTAGAATCGCGCACTGATATTCTAAGTGGTAGACTCCGTGATCGCGGTGAACTTTCCAAGGACTTGTAGGGGATTTGTCGACTGGTAGGCGAATATCTTGACGCCAGACTGCTCTAACTTTGCGCTTTTCGGCAATTTCCGGTAGTCTTCCTAAGCAGATAGATACGAAACCTCGTCGCTCGTCGCCAATGTAATATTTGGTGTCTTGAATAAAGACTGAGTCGAATAGTGAATGGTTCTTTTACTACATTGCTGGTCAACGGTCAGCAAACGACTGACTCGCTAGTTACATGCTTGGTCATAAAATCAACTCAAATCACGCGTTACCAAGGTGACGGTAACAACATTACAGGTATGACTAGAGAAACTACAGACAAGCTGTACAATAACTAGGTGGTACGACTAGAGGAACTACAGACAAGCTGTGGAATAACCAGTTGGTATGCCTAGAGAAACTACAGACAAGCTGTGGAATAACTAGTTGGTATGACTAGAGAAACTACAGACAAGCTGTACAATATAGGTGGTATGACTAGAGAAACTTCAGATTAGCTGTGGGATAACAAGGTGACTAGAGAAACTACAGACAAGCTGTACAATAACTAGGTGGTATGACTAGAGAAACTACAGACAAGCTGGGGAATAACTAGTTGGTATGACTAGAGAAACTTCAGATTAGCTGTGGGATAACAAGGTGACTAGAGAAACTACAGACAAGCTGTACAATAACTAGGTGGTATGACTAGAGAAACTACAGACAAGCTGGGGAATAACTAGGTGGTATAAATAGAGAAACTACGGACAAGCTGTACGAGAACTAGATGGTACCCATGTTATTTGTGCAGTTGAAGGCCAGATTCTCGATTTCATTACTGCATATATTACCATAGTCTCAATCTCTACCAAGTAATTGTGCAAAATCATCTCAAGCTGGATTTATTTCGCTTTATTTACTCGTGTTTCCATTTGCAACACGATGCGATACTTGGCGAGGCTCGAGTTTAGAATTATCTCTTGCCTGCTTTAGACAAAAACAGTTTACTTCAAGTCGTAATTAAATGTTCCTTGGACACTCATTAATGGACTGGAGGTATTTATCTGTATTACTTGATTTATTTTGAAGTGGAAGTATTTTGAAGCTTATTGATGAAAAAATCCCAAAGAAGTGACTACCTTACATCGCGACACTTGACCGGCTACCCAAAAGACAAATTTTGGGTTCTTACTATAAAATATCTTGATCTCTCTCATTGAATGTCATGATTTTTTCACCATGTAGATTTCAATAAAGTAGAGCATATGTGTAAATTGTAACAAGTTCCAACAGAATATCGAGCAGCTTTCATCAAAATATTCGCAAAAAAGTATTGTATAAGTAACTTAACTCAACTAGAAAAGCTTAAGCCTGCTGCTTTGGTTTGGAAACTTTTTTAAGCGGTAAACATGTCAGAGCCATGGGTAGTGTAAGATGTGTAAAACTATGAAAATTATTTTGGTATTTTAAGTGCTTGCTTAATTTTTGGTATTTCGGTCCTCCTTTAAATAATTTTTGTTTTCTTTTCTAAAATAACTTTATCCCTCATTGAATATCATTTTAATTTTATGGAACATTTTCAATGAAATCTAGAGCATTGTGTTGTCTTTCTAAGGCTGTTAATGATAGGTATATGCTATAATTTTAAGTCTGGATATTCTATAGCCCTCTCATTATACTTCAAAATAAAATTGTTAAAACAATATGATAGCATATAGATATTGTTGTTTACTTTGCACTTACATAAATGAAACAATGAATTAAATCTAAAATATATTGTTAATACAATATGGCTCACTTTGGGTGTTAAAATAAATTTACCACTAAGTGATAGCACATTGAGGGCAGTGAACCAAAACAATGTTTGAGTAATATTTTACAATTTTCAAACACATTCTCATTTTTCCTGAATTTTATTTCGGTGCTATCTCTGCTGCGGGGATAGTATTTGTAAGATTTTTACAATGCAAAAGATAGGACATTGTAGCATTTTACTTGTTTTGTTTACAAAATAACAACTTGAATTGGGCTGAACCGTAGAAGATCGATTGACGTCGGTGGCGAAAGCGCATGCGCACGCTCAACCCACATGGAAGACTTTTCTGAAAATACTAGCTTATATATATTTTACGGCTACACAACCAAATGACCGTAGCGGTCGCAGAGCCATACCGGAAGTTGAACACCGGAAGTTTACAGGATGACCTGAGTATTGCTGTGTTGCAAAAGCACAGGAAGATCATAAAACGTTTACGGATTAGTGATCCAATGATGCCAGTGACATTGGACTCCCCACAATAACTCGTACATGCTTCGCATTCCCGAGTTAAAAAGTGGCGGCTAAGAAAAAATACGGGCAGATTATTCCCATCTATGGATAAATTCTGTTACGATTCGATGGGAGGACTTCTGTTGACTGGGATCGTACCTTTATTCTGAAGTCAGTGGTACAACTGAGAGTAGGATGAGAGTGATGAGGATTTACAATGTGGTCCTATTTGTAGCAAAACAGGTAGTACGTTTGATTGACAAGCACTGACCACGTGTGCGGAGTGCAGTGATTGGACGGTACTTGACAATGCAAACAGTTACATCAGATATCATTAACTGTCGGCAAAATTAGAGATAACAAAGGAAAGCTTTGAAAAGAATTTAAGGATACAAAACGAATGTCCTTTGCCATGAAACTAAGGGAGTCGGTAGGAAAAGTAAAAATGTAACTTTGGAGAAACAAATAGAATCAAAAAGCCCAAACTGTCGCGATCTCGTACCAGAACAATGAATACAATGCACCAAAAACTGGAAATCGACTCTGCCAAATTTTCGTCTTTAATAAGGCTTCTTCAGTCTGCCCTGAAGAAGTCTTATTAAAGACGAAAATTTGGCAGAGTCGATTTCCAGTGTTTGGTGTATTGTATTTTGGAGAAACAAATATGTAACTTGTAATCGGAAGTTACTGAACGGAAGGGGAAAGAACTGGTCGCTCAAGTAGCGTAGGTGTGGTGTTTGCTGACTTAGTTTACCAACTTAATGGAAAGTTAAAGACAGATAATCCCAAAACATGGTACGACCCGATAAAAGTCATTATTTCACTAATTCTTATAATTAAACGAACATCTTCCTATTCAAGTTAAATCAACAAAAACTAATAATGCCTCAAGAATGCTTTTAACCTTGAACAATCCTTTTAGCTAGAGCAAATATCTTAACTTTGTCTATTTGCTTACTACAATTAGTAAAATACGGATTCATTCTAACATAACCTATCATAACAATTGGAAGGGTGAAATGTAAGAGGAAAGGGAGTCTGTCGTCCACGTCTTTGGGTTCGTCTGGCTGTAACGCAACAATCAGACGACAAGGCGCGGTCGAGAGCAACAACTGAAACTGACATTTTTTGCTCGGATCGAGAATGAAAGTCGAAGTGTCGGCGTTCTATGAACGTGAATAAGGAATAGGAGTTTTAACCTGCTAAGGGCGAGAGGATGAATACAGTTAATACCTTGGGCGAACCTCACAACTCCAGTGATTATGATCATCGCCAGAGCAAGACCTTTGCCAACTGTGAACACAATCTGCACCAGGGCCGCTACTCGCGCACTCATCATATTCATGAACACCAGGAAGTCTAAAGAAAAACATATCCACCAAAATATCAAATATAAAAGAATCAAGAGAAGGAAACTGTTACGGAGAGTGGAAGTGCATTTGAAAACCGCTATTTTGTCGCCCAGAAATTATGGTTCAAAGATTGTGGTTCAGCATTGGCCGATTTGAGAAATTTCTTTTGAATATGGTAAAAAAAGTATAAAACTTTATCTTCGATAATTTACCTTCTGATGTCAAATAAAAACAATGACCAGACCAGTTTTTTGCTAGTCGGTCGATTTATCAGACAGTCAATCGTTAGGTAAGTCCATACTGTCGGCCGGTCTGGTTGGACAAAAATAGTCGGACGAGGTTGGGCAGGCGATCAGTAATGCATGCATCGTAAAGAATACTTAGCTGTAAAACATAATCTCCATACTTACAAATTATACCAACACCAAGAATTTTCTGCAGTACTTTGACATCCTCCCTCTCAGAGCATCCTGGGAAAATAGGCTCTAGAATATATGCAGCTAGGGCAAGGGTCTGAATACCAAACACCACGGGGGACATGACCAGAAATCCAAACCAAGATGTAGCAAAAGCCATCATCGGGCCCAGAGTCTTTAGCATAAACATGTAGTGTCCTAAGAATGTCAGACAAGTGAGAGCATCAGTTTATATGCTACGGCAGAACAATTATGATAACAGTTGTTACGCGTATGCAAGTTATTACGCAATCATCATCATTTGATAATAGGGCACGTTAGCTCAAGCTGTCACTTGAAACAAGTCTCTCTACCCTATCAGCCGCCATTTTGTACCACCCCTCCCCCCTAGCGACATGCCAAGTGTTAGCTAAATCGGGATAGGTTTTACGATGTATTCTTTGAAATTGGCGAATGAAGTGCAAAAAAAATATTAAATTTTATCAAATTATTTATCCTCCAATGTTAAATGAAGACAGTATCAAAGTCTAGACTGAATAAGAATTTTAAAGCGACTGTCCGCAGTCATAATACAAGTTGTCAGTCAACTTACAGCTTAATACGGGAACAATACTGAGAGCCAAATACCCTTATTTGCCCCTATACTGACCGGCAATGAGAGATGGGCGCTTATCGAAGAGATAGTAGTCTAAAAACATTATCTCAGCTATGTAATAAAAAGTGCTGAATAGCCCAATAGTTTTTGTCATCCCTAGAGGTATCCCCTACCCCTAAGGAAATCCTCCATTTACGCATCTGGGTGATGACCCAATTTCAACAAACCTCCGCATTTGCCGTATGTTAGTGTCAACTCTGCTGATACCAGTGCTCCAAATATGGACACAACGGCGCAGAGTAACCAAATAAGGAGAGACATGCCAACAGAACCGCTGTACACGAGCACCCACTGCGCTGATATGAAGATTCCTGAGCCCACCATCACACCACCGCTCAGTGAAATAGATGCGCAAAGACCGAGATCCCTGCGAAGCCCGAATTCCTCAGATTTTTTCGCTTTCCCGGCATCCCCTCCGGTTCCTGTCTCGCCTGATACCTCTGTCATCCTATTCGCAAAAGAAGATACGAGACGCTTTCAAATTTTGCTTGATTTTTTAGTTCCGTGTTTACACGTCAACCTAGGTTTAGTTTTGTGACACAATTTGTGGTTAGGAGAAATGAGTTTACACTTGAAAACCTAAACTAGGTTGATCATTCAGCCGAACATGTTATTCTGTGATGGCTTATGTTTACAAGATTCAATATAATTCAAGATAATATTTTAGGGACCACTTTGCCTGATGTTTTCTCTCATGTTTGTCATTTTCGTTGAATTGCTTGCGCTTGTACGTTAAGGATTCGCTTGACTAGTTTATTGTAAAGTATCGTTTAAAACGTGCAAAATGCGAGGATCTCGAAAACATGTAGCCCAGGGAAGCGAGCGACGCCTGTCTAAAAACGCCTGCGACGGAGGCTACAAACATGTGGTAATCTCATGCCTTTTGAGTAATGAAATGACTGACATCGGAAAGCGATAGATTTAACCGTAACCTCGGTTGAGTACGCTCAACTATGCCTCCTGGAATTGTTGAGCTCAACCGGACCTAGGTTGAGCGTCCTTTGTAATTGCCGGCACATAAGTGGCTATTTGAATCGTGTTCACACACACTTCAAATCTTAACTAGGTTTTTGGACGCTCAAGTGTAAACACAGCAATAGACGTAGTAGTATGGCGGTAGAAAACTGACAAATAAAAAAACGTGGTTACGAATATATTTTTCTATTTTGGTTTCTATTGCCAGGGGCGGCGGAGTGGTCCCATAATTGGGGGTGGGTAGTGGTTTCATTGGGGAGGGGTGGTTGCTGGCTTCTAATTTTTAAGCGCTATTAATAAAAACTCGGGCGATAACCTAGGTTTTTATGCGAGGGATTTTAAACTGTTCAACAAATTTTTTGTCGGTTGCTTATGTATCGCTGAAACCCTACCCTTCCCCTCCGCCGCCCCTGATTGCATGCTAAGAAGTTTGCATTCGCAAAATACGAACGAATGAAAGACGCCAAAAAAACTCACTCGGATATAGTCTTTTCGCATTACTCTGAGAGGAAAATGCACAGAAAGGTCGATTTGGCGAGCATTTAAAAGAAAAGGACAACAAATTCGATGAATTTGGTGCGGATCTGGGGTGCGGAAGCCCGTGCCAGCCCCTGTATAACATAAAGAATGATACATCTAACCCAAACATGGTCTTAGAGTTGTCCGTCCAAAAAAGCCTAAATGCCTTTTTTTAATAAAGGGAACGTAACTGCAATCCGCGAGTTACATACAATCCCAAAGTTTTGTTAACAAAGGCTGGGGTATGTTATGAGGATATTATTGAAATCTTATCTAAAATTTCAGGACGACTGAACGTCTTCCTTTCTAAAAATGTTGGTTAATCACTTTCGCCCTGCTACTAGCCCCCTCTTCCTACTATGACTATAACCCAAATAGTGGTCCTACCTTGCTTGGTTTTCTCAAATTCTTTTCGTTCATAAATCTGTTTTGGGTAATGAGA
This sequence comes from Nematostella vectensis, assembly GCF_932526225.1. NCBI lineage: Eukaryota > Metazoa > Cnidaria > Anthozoa > Actiniaria > Edwardsiidae > Nematostella > Nematostella vectensis. Next base: position 6,316,894 of record NC_064046.1, read on the forward strand.
TCTACGCCATCAAGTCCACAACAACCTTTTGGCAAAACATTGACCTGAAGCCTTAACCTTTTAGCAACTATCACCCGCTTTACTGTCTTTCCCAAATTAATTTTGACTAAGAGTGACAGATTTCGAAACTCAAGAGATCCTGCTTTGCTATTGCTATTGTTACGCAATTCAATGTAATCGAAGGGCGATCGCGAGATGCCCTTTAAGAGCTTGAAGATGGCACGGCCGTGTACATGTCGCTAAAACAATCAATAAAACACGCTAACCTGTTTGATGGCTGAGAGGGTAGTAGCTCTTTACTCTCACTTTTATCCATAGTCCCTGTATTGTATAAATAAGTGAGAGGTAATCTGCAACCACAAAGGAATGTACTATACTGCACGAAATTGTATGATGCAGTCAAAAGGCTTCGGCTGGGATGGGCTTAGGTTCAAGGGTTATTCCGAAACTTAATGCTACCAGCAGGATCAGTAAATATAGCAAATGTTAACGGTATGCTAAGATGTCATGCTATTGTGCGAATTGCTTAGGCAGTGAAATAGTACTGAAACATTTCTATGAAGATAGAAGTAGAGCTATGATAGAGATGGAAGAGGGGGTGAGTTACTATAGTATTTATCATGGATCACGTCAATCGCGTGATGAATCAGATGATAGGGTCTATAAATAGCAAACAGTTAGTGGATTATTTTACCTTTCCTAATCCAAGAGAGATTTTACAAAAATATTATTCTGATGATATCAGTAACAAGCTAAAAATATGCACAAATTGAACTTTTTCCAGTTCAAAATTAACCCATCCAGACCCTTAGATGACGTTACAGATGTGTCGAAGTTGAACAGTGCTCTGCTTGGTGCTATATACAGACGCAACTTGATACAACACGCCATCCGTACCTTTCTCTTTGGTAGCTCGTCCTACCTCGCAGTGTTACCTTCCTTCCGAATCCCCCTACGGGCCTGGCAAAATATTGAAATTTTGAGGGGACCATCGATTTTCCGGGGCCCTGATTATATGGGGCCTCAAATAAAAATGGTAGGCGCATGAGGTCGCGATATAGACAATTCATGATATTGATTCTAAGAGGAGGATGCGTAACCTAGGACGTACCTAGTCTTCCTTGCACCAACAAGGGTTATCAGTATACAAAATCCATGCAAGTATAAAAAATCCATGCAAGTATAAAAAATCCATGCAAGTATAAAAAATCCATGCAAGTATAAAAAATTCCATGCAAGTATAAAAAAATTCCATGCAAGTATAAAAAAATCCATGCAAGTATAAAAAATCCATGCAAGTAAGTATACAAAATCCATGCAAGCATAAAAAAAAGTCCATGCAAGTATACAAAATCCATGCAAGTATAAAAAAATCCATGCAAGTATAAAAAATCCATGCAAGTATAAAAAATCCATGCAAGTATAAAAAAAACATGCAAGTATAGCCGGCTCTCATTCGGGGATATTCGGAAATGTATTTCGTTTTCGAATATTGGTGCGCTCACAGGATTCCCAATATTTGAAAATTTCGAGCCCGAATAAGAGCCGGCTCGCAGGCTAATGCAAATACGATAATGCACTAGTCAATTGAAACCCCCACCCCCATGGTCCCGGGGAAGGGTGGGGGATTAAAAAAAGCCCCCACCTCCTCGGGACAAAACTGCAGTCAAATGCCCCTACCCTTCGGGGTGCTGGGTGCACCCCGAAGCTTTTAATTTTTTAACTAGCTTTTAAGACAATACAAGCCATCTGAAATAAGCCTCTATCTTTCAAGCCGATACACTTCAGGAGCACCAGTACATTTGTAGAAATAATGATGAAAATAAGTTACACAAAGTAATGAAAGAATAAATCATCCTTCACCGAGCGTTAATTATCAATCATTTCATTCGTTTTCGTTACAAATACTACGGATTAAACGCACTCTTAGGTTAGCCATGAGGTAATTAAGTAAACATGCCTGTTTTATAAATTTTATATATATGTTTTATAAATTTTAATAATTTCTTATAATTGATTTAGGTAAATCTGCTACAGGAATGCATCTCTACGCCTTACGAATTATGTATATAAATTACGAAACCTTTGTAATAAACTCAGCTGCTACTCCTACAGTATTTTGAATCGTTCATCTTGTGTGACTACAACATTATTAAACTTAACAGGGTCAGTCACGGTGAGTACACGAGCAGTTACTCACAGAATGGACAAATCCATTCATCTTCACCTGGCACTTGCCTCAGTCCATCGCACTCTATATGGAGCCACTCTATTTCACAGGATTGTGAGTCGCAGGCTACCATCTCCCCACTCTCAGGACCGCCACATAAGCACCAAGAGTCAGCCACTGCATTTTTCTTGGCCCCTCGATTCCTTTTCCTTGTTGCGCTTGCTTTCATTGCCCCGGCTTGTCTGAGCGAGGTGATTTACCCACATTTGAACCTCTAAAGCCGAAAGAAGGGTTTTCTTGGCAAGCTCTTCTTCTTCATCTTTGAATTGAAGCATATTAAGTCCTTTGTAAAAATAATATGGCCATCGGCTATCAGGGTTGAATTTGACATCAAATCCTTTGCGGGCTCTCCTACAAGTAATTGCAGCAGCCCCTTCGTAGCGCTTAGCAGATATTCTCCTGCGGTTTCTTACAGCACATAACTGAACTAACCGACCCATATGATAGTGAAATGCCATATTCGTCTTTCAAATGTTCCTGTAACCTCTTGTAGGTCACTTGAAGTCCTTTTGATGTCTTATTGCTAGCAAAGGTGAATACACCGGTTCTTCGCCATTGGTCAGCACTAACTCTTTGCTTCTGGACAAAGTCCTCCAACTTCTTTCCAATGTCAGGATACTTCGAGGTGATAGTAGACACCCTCTTAGCAGAGCTTCTTGCACTTTAAGCTTGGAAATTTCTCTCTTAGCTGCCTTTTTAATTTTAGCTCTGCTTTCGTGTTTCACTCTTGATTTCACCTGATCTGAGTGAATATCGCTTGTAGCACACCAGTCGCCATCATCAGAATCACTCTCACTTTCAAACAAATCTTCGCTAAGAGCTTGGATTCTCCGAGACTCCAAGTATGCTTGTCTACTGATCTCTACTAGCTGTTCCTCTTCCCTTGTAAGGTCACTTGTAGGAATTGAATCTGCAACATCTAGGAGAATCTGGTTTAAAAGTTCAAGATTGTTGCCTGGCAAAAGGTTCTTTAGCTAAGCAACAAAAGAGAACCAGTTTAGATTACTATTTCTGAGTATAACCAAAAGACTGTCTATTGAAGGAGCGGAATTGGCTGTTGTATCTTTCAGAGCATCAGTATTATCTGGATCACATTCTTCTGGCTATAACAACTTCCCCAAGGGTCATGTTATTAACCAAGAAAATATAAACACCATCATCGAGCTTGTATTTGGCGATATCTGACAAACTGCTACTTAAATGGACTGCATAACGTTCAACAACATCAGACTCCTAGTAGGAGTGTCCTTATTCACAAAAAAGGCAAATTGCTTCCATCACCACCACCTTTTGAGACATCGCTATTCTCTTTTGGTGAAACTTGGATTACACGTTTTTCTTTTTCTTCACAATGTGGTCACTTCGTCTTCCGTAGCTTGGCGATCCATTTCTGCAGACTTCTTTTTCTCTTTCTCTGTACTTTCTTGTTTCCTGGTTGTTTTTTTTTACAGCTGTTGAAGTTCTTGACCAAAAGGTTTCTAATGTCTTGAACGAACTTTCTGAGGATGAAGCTTCTGATGAGTGGCTGATTGCTTCCTGCTCTTATATGTTTTAGATTTGGCGTCTTTTCTCTGTATGAGCACCAACTCCTCTTCGTACTTCCTTTTTCTCTTTTGACTTTTGTAATCTCCTCTTCTGTTGTTGTAGCCCGCATATACTGCTTTGTCTGCTCATCCCAAATGCATTGCATTTGCAAAAGCCTTGTTCTGTTTTCTGCACTTTTTATCTCTTCTGTTAGCTCCTCAATCCGTTTTACTCTCAGTTGCTCTGTCATTCTTATTTTCTTATCTGATCTCTGATCTGAGGTTTGGCCGAACGCTTTGGATCTTGAGCGTTTTTTTTTGTAGCGTGGAGTTTTTGGCGGCAAAGATCCATTACCTCCTTCTTATTTCCCAACAAGCTGGGGTTATCTAGACAAAGGTCAAAAGTAGCATCGTTCATTTTCTTGTGGTATGGAAGAGTGCTGTTAAGAACTTTGACATCATTTGACATCATTTACGCTAATAGCCACAGACACTTTTTCCCAGTCACTTGCCGTAGATTCATTCTGAAATGAATAAAAGGTTTAGGTAAACAATACAGTACTATCATCGCAAACATATACCATCAAAGCTCCACAAATCACAAACACAGGTTTGTTAGTGTCTGAATGTTTTTTTTTTTGGCTGAATAGAGATTTATTTTCAAGCCGAGATGCCTGGTTATATCTTAATCATTGACCTGCTACACACATGGCAAGTCTAATCCCAATTTTATTTTTCTTCTTCAAGTAAAATGTGATCAAACTTTTCTGTATAGAAAATAATATTGTAAATCTACCAAAAAATAATTTTCATTCAATTAAACAAGCCTTTAAAACGGTTTTCTTTTCTTTTTCCCTCTTGGTTTTTTTTTTTTTTGGGGGGGGATTAATTGCAATAATTCATGATTGAATTGGTATATATCACACACACACAAAATCCAGCAAAACTCTGTGTTAGCATCATAAAAAAATGGATTTTCCTCTGAAAATTGCCTCCCCAGAAGGAAGGTTCTGTGTGCAATTGTGTTCAAATTAATGATGCATGATATCCGAGCCCTAACTATTTTGACCTACAGTAGCATGTTACCAAAAAATATCAGTTATGAATAGGGTGACAGATGCTGATTTTTGACTTCCTTTAATAAGTTAACTTTGGAATGCAAACAGGGGGGTACCCAGAGGGGGTGCGCAGGGTGAACATGCACCCCCTTGGCGGCCAAAAAGTGGGTCATTCCTTATAAATTACTATGCTTTTTCCATATGATACCTATGACTACGCCCCCCCCCCCCCTCAGTCAATCTTGGGTACGCGCCTGAGCAAGGCATAAAAAAGAAATGGTTATCCATAACCTTTTGCATGCGATTATTTGGATTACATGCCATCAATTTCGGCCTATTGTTAATTTAGCTCATTTGCAAACAACATTATTTTACACATTTACACACTATTTTTGTGCCATACACAAAGGGCTAGACAATATATTTTGGGATGAGTCATACTCATGTTATCATGACTTTATATTTTCCGCAACCCATTCTTTTTCATGAGAACAGAAGATGAGAACAGTGTTTGTCTCAAGTAAAGATATGTAATCACTGTCAATTTTAGTTCCATCTTCATTTAAGACTTTTTTTCTCTCATTTGATCCCAAGCTTTTCATTTCCTGGAATTTATATACATTTGGAATATTATTAATTTTGCATGGCATTTCATAAAGTTATTGACATTATAACTTCTGGTTTCTTAAAGTTTCTTTTTTTCTGAGCCACAAGCTTGTAGCTTAAGTTACAAATTAGAAATAAAATTCAGGCAAGAGACCATGATGTTAGAGAATGAGTCCCCCGTATTAGGGTATGTTCCAATAATGACGTCCGTAAAAACTATTTTTTAGAACAAGCAGTTATTTATAAATTCGTCTCTGATTGGTTAGCACTCACGTTTCCTAGCAACATGAGTCTTACGCGCGATCACATCTTGAGCAATGTGATCCGGCAAAGGATGTTTTGGAAATCTTTTTGACCGATAATACCTTCCTTTTTTACGAACGCTGTAAAAATGATCTTCCGTAGAGTGCGCTAGAGCCAATCAACCGTTTCTGGGACATTGAAATGCATCAAGTGCGTGATTTTAGGCTCTGGGATCAACATCCCCAGTAAAAGTTTTCACTGCTGATTCGCAAATTATAACACAACAGCATAAATTCATTCATCTAAAAATGTTATCAAAGAAAAATAAAGGCCTTCTTGTATTAAAATACATAACATAGACTCTGAGAATACCTAGGTATTCTATCTCACCGAATTCCAGAGAAAAAGAACTTTTAGGAGTCTGCATGATGCATCTTGAATAAACTCCAAATTCACCGTCTCCCCGACGTCTTCTCGTTCAATTATTCATATAACATTTAGATAACTGAACATTAGATAAATTAACAGAAAACAGGACACACAATTGTGATCATGAGCCTTGAAGAGCAGCAAAAAGGATAAAAACAAGTCGCGAACGAAGTAAAGAAGTGCAGAGGAAAAAAAAATTGGTGTGAAATTGTACTAGTGCTTTCATCTACGAAGAAAACAATAGCATGGCATTCAAATGACTTGATTATCCATTCAGACCTTTTTGTGAAATAGCTAAACTCTTTCGCATTCGTTTTGTGTATCTATCAAATCCTGGAGGGATTGTATCGTTTGTCAAAAATTTACAGAGCAGCGACTATGAATATAGGGGAGAATAATTTGTGATAAGTAATTAAGTTTTCAAAATGCCAAGCCAACAGGTGTTGCCAGTTCGGAAGTTAAAAATAATATTCAAACAGAAATGAAGCTAGATAAAAGAACTTAAATTGTCACCAGTTTACTTCCGGTCGATTTCGTTACAATCTCCGATGATTTTTAATGGGAAACGCGAAAAATATATCAAAATATTGAAAGCAGTGTGCATATTGCAAGTTTATTCAAGGATGTGATTGATAATTTAGAGCGGATGGCATGTTAAATATCTCGGATTCTACTAGATTCTTTTGTCTTTTAACGGTTGAGGTTTCCGTCGGACCTCCGGAAGTGAACTGGTGCAAATGCGGCTTTAATTTGACAACAAGAAAGTACAAGATATTCACAAGCCTATAAGATAGCTAATAAATTGAATTGCTGAACTTTTAAATACCTTTTCGCTCCTGAGAAAAAACCTAGAAACGATCACGTCGCTGGATCGCCAGAAGTCTCGTGGTCTCACCCAAAGAGCGGGAAAATATACCACAGGGATCCCGTAGACGCTAGCCGCCTCACTCCCCCAGGGTGGGGACGAGTCTTAGAGTCAAAAACTGTAAATTTTCCCACCTCCTCGGGACAGATTCTCGTTCAAAAGTGCTCTAAACCCCCATGTTAACCCCACACTTCCCCGGGACCATGGGGGTGGGGGTTTCAAATGACTAGTGCATAAATGGAAAGGTTGTGGTAGGCAATATGAGTCAATGCAATTACGTAAAGGTGACAGTTGGGCTGTAGATAAAGATAGCGGGTGAATGTTTATGTAGGTAAAGATAGCGGGTGAATGTTTATGTAGGATCTAGGCTAACAAGACAGTAGTGTGCGCATGAGCGTTATAAAGAGTGTAATATAGCAATGATAGTGATTTATGGTGGTGTGTGGGGAGATGTAGTGTAAATTGTGTTGAGTGGTGACCAGCGGGGGGTGTATACATGAGGACGTGATAGGTATATATTGTGTAATATTTGACGGTCAGTGGTGCAATGTGACAGTGCAGAGGGAGATGACAAGAGGGATAATAAGGGTGTGAAAGTTTGTGATAGTGCAAATAGGTGTATAGCGTGGATAAAAATGTGGTGTAATGCGGCAAGGTAGGCAAAATGTAAAATGAGGAACTAGGATGTTGAAGGAAATAGCTAGTGAGTGTTGATGAGGAGAATGAAGTAAGAGTGGAGGTATTTGGCTAATGAGCTGACGAAATAGAGTCTAACGCGACAAGATAAACCAAGTCAAGCGTGCCCTCTACAGCCCATTATAGAGTTCATTACTCTAAATCCCATTTGATTATTTGCCGAGAGTTTTCCATTTTTGGAAAGTATTCGAATTTTTGGGCTCGGAAATGTTTTGTTTTCAAATATTGAGAATCCTGTGAGCGCACCGAAAACAAAATACATTTCCGAATATCCCCGAATGAGAGCCGGCTATTACTTGCATGGATTTTGTATACTTGCATGGATTTTGTATACTTGCATGGATTTTTTTATACTTGCATGGATTTTTTTATACTTGCATGGATTTTTGTATACTTGCATGGATTTTTGTATACTTGCATGGATTTTTGTATACTTGCATGGATTTTGTATACTTGCATGGATTATTTTATACTTGCATGGATTATTTTATACTTGCATGGATTTTTTTATACTTTCATGGATTTTTTTATACTTGCATGGATTTTTTTATACTTGCATGGATTTTGTATACTTGCATGGATTTTTGTATACTTGCATGGATTTTTGTATACTTGCATGGATTTTGTATACTTGCATGGATTATTTTATACTTGCATGGATTTTGTATACTTGCATGGATTTTTGTATACTTGCATGGATTTTTGTATACTTGCATGGATTTTGTATACTTGCATGGATTATTTTATACTTGCATGGATTATTTTATACTTGCATGGATTTTTTTATACTTGCATGGATTTTTTTATACTTGCATGGATTTTTTTATACTTGCATGGATTTTGTATACTTGCATGGATTTTTTTATACTTGCATAGATTTTTTATACTTGCATGGATTTTGTATACTTGCATGGATTTTGTACTTGCATGGATTTTTTTGTATACTTGCATGGCTTTTTTCATACTTGCATGGAATTTGTAAACTCACGGAATCTTTACTTACTAGCAAAGTTTTTTGCATACTCTTGTGAATTTGTATACTTGAAATGATTATTTAATAGTTGCACGGATAGTTTGGCATAACTTGATTTGCAAATTGATACTATTGTGCGAAAATGAATTTTGAAACGTTTGGCGCCTGATAGAGGGCCCAATACCTTTCCTGTCATTTGGGTCACGTGACTCCTTCACACCCAGGATTTCTTGAGGTAAAGCATAAATTATCAAATGCTTATCTTCAAAACAAAATGGCGGCATAGTCAGAAGTCCCGGCCGTTTTCACTCGATTTGGGATATTTAAAGTTAAACAAGGACGCGCACTGAAGTTTGTAACATTTTGAGGAAAAATATTTTTCAGGTTTTGTTATTTTTACGAGCGCGCGCTGTTTTTGATTTTTTTTATCGCATTGTTTGGTGTTGTTGTTGTAGAAAACAAATCCAAAGCATCTCTGTTATTCAAAACACTGTTTTCAACAGCTGCGGCCCTAGCCTGCTTGCTGGCGGTACTCGTTGTTCTGGTTATCATCACGAAAAACCCTCTCTGTTCGTTCGTTGATCGGGTGTCATCTTGTATTTTAAGCCGCGTTGGTTCCTGGGGGCGAGCGCAAAAACGGACGCCCCCAGGAACCACGCGGCTTATTTATAATACAAAATGGCGCCCGAACACCGAACGGAGAGGGTTTTCTGCAATAATAACACCGAGTACCGCCTGCAAGCTATGCGGCTCTGCTTTTTCGATGTTTATTTTGAAGTATGCATGCAAATTTTGCATAAATTAGAAGAAAGGGGATTTTTCGATTTTTTTATGCGCCATCTAACCCACACTAAAAGTATCTAAAGTCCTGTCCGTAAAAGAACGTCGCATTTTGATCATCAACATTTTTAACAGCGAATGGAGGACAACAACAATGCCAAGGCATTCTGGAGGACGAATGAATACAATCCTCCCAGGGAAAAGAAGTCGACAACTACTAAAAACATTTCTATTGACGGCCAGCTTTGCAGTGACTAGAAGATTGCAAACAGTTTTAATTGCTTTAAGCAAACCCTTAAAACTATTGTCGAGTTTCGTGAACTAGAGGGTTTATTATGATACTCGTGCGAATCGTACAAGTTTGTACACACATGTACAAACTACATGCATAAATTAACATAATGAATAACTATGGCGCGAAAGTCACGCAATACATGTCAGTCACTGGTTGTGTTACATCCCCCTCTTTATAATGTTCAAAGAGTTTAACAACATCAACGATAATAAATCTCTATTAACATATAACGTGTGATCAGTGTTCATTTAAATGTCCAATCTGTCTGGGGCTCTAACTGGTCTCCCAGATCTTGTGGTGTATCCAGTAGCTGTTGGACCAATCGCATGGGTTGGGGCATCTGGGATGTCGAGCGGTGTAGGAACATCAGGAGTCGGGGCAGTAAGACTTTCATCTGGCGCGAAGTGGTGATGAGGTCTTAGCTGAGACCTTGTGCGGCGATACACTCCTTCAGTTTCCTGGTTACGCACTATGTACGAGCGCGGCTCCTTAGCAGGCTTGAATACTGTAGCCTTTTGCCATGTCTTTGAGTGGTGGTCGAACATACGTACAGGCTGTCCAGGTTCAAATGGTGTCAGACTTGGTCCTGCAGTGCGGTTGTAATTCTGTTCCTGGGTTGTCTGGCGTCTGTAGAGGGTTTCCTTAACATCGCTCCCATCTCTGGTGTGCCCTCTGTGCCATTGGAAGTGTTGTTCTGAACTTCCGGTTTGTCAGAAGCTCAGCTGGCGACTTCAGGTTATGGTCAACTGGTGTTGTCCGGTAGGGCAGTAGACCAAGGTAAGGGTCTTCATTTTTCTCTTCGCATTTCGTCAGGATTTGTTTTACCGTCTGTACCATTCGTTCACCGAAGTCATTTGATTGTGCGTAATGCGGTGAGCTTAGAGTGTGCTCAATACCATAGGTGGTTACAAAGTCCTCAAACTCCTTTGAGCTATACTGTGGTCCTCCATCTGAGAGCAGTTGTGCTGGGATACCATGCTCTGAGAATATGCTCTTCAAGTGGTTGATAACAACAAGTGAGGTGGTGCTCCCCACGGCACTTCCTAACTTTCTGAATATCGGGAACTTACTGTACTGGTCTGCTACAAGCAAGTATGTTTTCCCTTTGTAGTCGAATAGGTCAGAGCTCACCTTTTGCCAGGGGTAACTCGGTGGCTCTAGCTGTAATATTGGTTGCTTCTGGTTGTGTCGTTGGTGCTTTTGACATGACTCGCAGGTCTTCACAAGGTTTACAACATCCTTGGTGATTCCTGGCCAAAACACAGTGGTGCGGGCTCTCAAGAGGCACTTCTCCTGGCCCAGGTGTCCCTTGTGTAGGGTATCCAAGATCTCTGGTCTCAGGGTAGGTTTTATAACAATCCTCTCTCCCTTGAGGACAAGGCCATCTTCTATTGTCAATTCTTCTCTGAAATTCCAGTAATCATAGAGCATACTGGGCACTTTTCTCTAGACTCTGGCTATCCTTTGCAGATGGTGTCTCTGAGTTGGCTTAGGGTTGGGTCACTAGTGGTCAGGTCTCTGATTTGCTGCAATTTTGCTGGTGAGGCTGCCAGTGTGTCAGTCACCTGGTGGATACTCAACTGGGGTAGCTGTCCCTTGGGCGGTGCCGGTTGAGGTGACAGTCTGGATAGTGCATCAGCAATTGGGACATCAGACCCCTTGACATACTTTATAGTGACGTCGGACTTGAGTGCCCGCAATACGGACCTCTGTAAACGAGCAGGACGTGAGGTTGTGGTCAGTGTTAACTGTACATTGCTTTCCATAAATGAAGTAGTGGAACCTCTCTAGTCCCCATACTACCCCGAGAGCCTCGCGCTCTATGTTACTATAGTTCTGCTCAGTCTCTGTGAGCGCCTTGGACGCGTAGCAGACAGGTTGTCCACCTTGTAGGAGGACAGCGCCAACACCTTTCAGAGATGCATCTGTCTGTATGACTGTCTCTTCCTTAGGGTCGAAATATCGAAGTACTCCTAGGGATGATATCTCTTCCTTCACCTTCTTGAATGCTTCATCGTGTTCGGGTCCCCATAAGAATACACTTTCCTTCTTTGTGAGCTCTCGTAAGGGTGCTGTCAAGGTGGCAAGTTGCCCTGAATACCTTGTGAGGTAGTTGACTAAGCCTAAGAAGCTCTGAAGGTTCTTAGTGTCTTTGGGTTCTTCCATGTCTAGGATCGCAGACACTTTCTTGTTGTCTGGGCGGACCCCTTCCGGACTCCATGTGTGTCCGAAAAAACTAACTTCATTGCACTTGAACTGAAGCTTTTCAGCATTGAACACAATCCCCTTCTCTTGGACTCTCTCCATGAGGTCTGTCAGGTTTCGGTCATGCTCCTCTTCAGTGGACCCATACACGAATATGTCATCGGCAATGCCGGTCACGCCATTCAGGCCTTCAAGGGCTGAACCGAGTTGTCGTTGGAAAATATCCTGCGATACTACCAGTCCAAATGGGAGTCTGGAAAACTTGAACCTTCCAAATGGTGTTCCAAACGTTGTGAGGTATGAACTTCCGTTGTCCAGGGGAACGTGCCAGTACCCTTTCTTTGCATCGATCAAGGTGAAGTACTTGGCGTCACATAGTTGTGTCACTACTTCGTCAACCGTCTTGGTGTAGTGGTGTTCTCTCTTGATCCACTTATTCAAGTCCCGGGGGTCCAGGCAGACTCGGATCTTTGTGATCTCCCCCTTGTCATTGGTTGTCTCTGTCAACACAATGCTATTCACCCAGTCTGTGGGTGTGTCCACAGGTTCTATGATACCTTCAAGCATCTTCACCCAGTCTGTGGGTGTGTCCACAGGTTCTATGATACCTTCAAGCATCTTGTCGATTTCTTGCTTGTACAATTCACGGAGGTGGACTGGTACCGACCTGGGTGGGTGGATAGCAGGTTCTGCTCCCAGTCCCTCAAAGCGATCTTTGTAGCTGTTCACTAATTTTCCCTTTGTGAGTGAGGTGTGCATGTTGTCATGTTGACTATGGGATTGGGCCTTGGGGGCTTTGTCAAGGTTAAGGTTGTACTTCACCAGCTCGAGATCATCACATGTCTTGCAGCCAATTATGGCAGGACCTGATACTTCAGTAACATTGAATGTTATTTCTTTAACTTGACTCTTGTGGTGCACATACAATTGACACTGCCCCAGGTTCGAGATTTCATGTCCACCGTAGGATATGATTTTGCAGCCAGGTTTCTCCAGCTGTCTTTTTTTTCCGGGAATAGGCACTCAATGTCCTTCTTTGCAATGACATTGAGTTCTGCGCCAGTATCGATTCTAAATACAATAGAAGTGGTATTCTTGTGGTGTGGTTTGGAAGTGAACTGCAATTCCGTCGTTACACGGTTGCGGTTTTCTAGCTGGAAGATGCTTTCAATTCCGCTTGGGCTATTTTCATTAGTGCTGGTTTCTGCCACTAGAGTTCCTAAGAAAACTCTTTCATCACAATTTTCATCATCAAGTGAATGGACAAATTTTTTTTGGGTGTGAAGCACATGTGCTGAAAATGTCCAGTTTTGTGGCAGGCAAAGCACTCTGAATCAATAGCTGGGCATTTCTGTCCCTTTTTGTAGGGTGTATTTCCACATCTTCAACATTTATCTGGTGTGTGGTGCTGAGCGGATGCGCCCTTTTCATCACCAGGCTTCTTGTTGGATCTATTTACTGGGGTGGTTTTACCTTTTCGTTGCTTTCTAGCTTTGTTGTTGTTCTGGATGATGTTTACCTCTATCTGATTCTGGGGGTTGCTCATGGCGTTCATTTGTAGCCGTGTCGCCTCCTCAGTGTGGGCGATTTCCCTGGCTCTCTTGAAGGAGAGGGAATTTCCTTCGGCGATGCACTTCTTTCGTACCGCGTCGGAGTCGGCTCCAAAAACAAGAGAATCTCGCATTAGCTCATCGTGTAAGTCGGTGGGAAAACCACTATTCTGGATAAGTAGCTTTGCCTCAGTGAGGAATTCGTCTAGCGGCCTGTTGTTTTGTTTCAGGGATCTTAGGTAAAATCGATTTAGTAAGTGGTTGGATTGTGGTTTCACGTGCTCTTCGAAACGCTTCCAATATTCGGCCAATTTGTTCGCCTCTTCTGTGCTCAAATTCCATGTATTAAACAAGTCAAGGCCATAATCTCCCGTCCAGAGGAGTAAATATCTACACTTCTGTTCCTCCGACCTCTGTTTTAGCGGCCCGTCAAATAATAATTCACATTTCTGGCGAAAACGTTTGAACTTCAATTCAATGTCGGGGCTCGTGGTCCAGTCTATTTTGGCAGTTTCAAATCCGATCAAATCGCTCATTTCGCTGGCTTGTACCAAAGAACGATTGGAATAAACTCACGTTTTTCTTTCTCCTTCCAGTCTGTGACTTCTAGAAGATCCCGCTACTGACAGCCATGTCGAGTTTCGTGAACTGGAGGGTTTATTATGATACTCGTGCGAATCGTACAAGTTTGTACCCAAGTACAAAGTCACGCAATACATGTCAGTCACTGGTTGTGTTACAACTATCACTATGCAGAGACGTGCGGGGTTTTCGATTAGATTTGATCGTTTAATACCCGACTTTAAGTTCCAACCGGTGAGGGAGGCATTTGTCCTTGAGTCCATCAACCGTCTAAAGGAAGAGAAAACTAGCGGATAAATAACATCTCCCCGCGTCTGGTGCTAGCGAAGTTATTGTAAAGCCCCTGACATACATCATGCATCGCTATCGCAAGGAGGTGGACCCCTATTTTTAAGAAGGGTGTATCCACTGACATTTACAATTATCGTCCCATTTCCGTCCTTTCAGCGGTGTCCAAGATCCTCGAAAAGGCCGTCCATTATTAGCTCTATAGTTTTCTGGTTGCGCACAAGCTGCTGAGCCCTTTTCAGTGTGCTTTCAAGAAACAGCATTACACTGAAACAGCTGTGTTAGCTTTCTCGGACTTCATCAGGAGAGGAATGGATCAAGGCTTTCTAACAGGGGTAGTATTTATAGATATGCGTAAGGGATTGAACTCGGTGGACCACGACACCTTACTTTAAAAGCTGGTAGCGTACGGCCTTAAGAACTCTGAAATCGACTGGTTCAGGCACTATCTAAGTAACCACGAGCAGGTTGTCGGCTATGCAAGAGAGATCTCATACCCATGTTCCATTTCCTTCGGCGTGCCTCAAGTTCAATCCTTGGCCCACTGTTGTTTGTGCTGTTTGTGAACGATTTACCCACAGTTCTCGAGAAATGAAAGATCTTGATGTATGCGGACAACACTGTAATATGCTTTACTGATAAGGACTCTAGTGCAATCAGTAGTGCTCGGACTAACGAACTAAACACTATAAATATTTTTTTACACATCAAGGCAAAACAGAGTGTGTGCTGTTCGGTTCAAGCCCGAAATTTTCGTCAGCCTACTTTTCTGTTTCAATTAATGAAAATCCAATCAAAAGAGTACATAAATATAAATATCTTTGGGTAATTCTAGATGAAACCCTTTCTTGAAAAGCACATGTAAAGAGTCTTATCGCTAAGGCAGGTAGAATAGTTGGTCGCATCAGGAAAAACATCAGTACGGCCTCCGCAAATACAATATACAAATCGCCTATCAGGCCAGTTCTAGATTACTGTGCCCTGGTTCCAGAGCCTCGAACGTCTCTCTATTTAAAGGTCAGCGAGGTTGTGGCCACTAAATAGAGAGACGCACGAGGCTCTGGAACCAGGGTAAGATTACTGCGACAC
Source organism: Nematostella vectensis (assembly GCF_932526225.1). Classification (NCBI taxonomy): domain Eukaryota; kingdom Metazoa; phylum Cnidaria; class Anthozoa; order Actiniaria; family Edwardsiidae; genus Nematostella; species Nematostella vectensis. Next base: position 6,332,306 of record NC_064046.1, read on the forward strand.
AGTATATGGACCTGCTGCGGTCTCACCAATACCAAAAGCAAAGAAAAGATTTAAAGAAGGGCTGCACGTATTATAATGAAATCAGATAGGTAACAATGTCATATGTATGTGACATTGAAACCGTTTTTCCGTTGTAAAATAAAGACATCTATCTTTCTAACAACAAGGAAATTTACATGCCTCTATTTTCGCCTATTTAATATCCGCAAAAACATGTCTTAAGGGTGTACTGACATCATTCTGTTGCTAAAGAAAATTGAATATAGCATAAAAGCCTTGTAGAAAGTCATATGGGTCTGATATTTGCCAAGTTGACCACCACAAGTGTGCTGACTATTCTGATGACGTTACCCCATGACATCATCTTGTGACGTCATAGATACAGAAAAAACAAATATTTAAGGAAAACATGCTCGAAAATAAATATTGAATACGTTTTATGAATCTTGAGAGATGGGCGCATTAAGCCAAGCATGCGTTTTAGAAATGATTGAGGTATGAGTCTTTAATGATTTTTCAAAGGTCCTGAAATCCAGATTATTTGATATAATGTTCTGTTAGATAAACGCTAAATCCACGCTTGGCTCTTCAAAGGAGATTTTCAAAAAAGGAATACTGAAAAAATATTGCTTTTTGAAATAGTTTGGCGAAAATAAAAGTTTTTTTCACAAAAACGCAGAACCAGAAGTGAAACAAAGCCCGCGCGTGCACAGTCGGCCTGCTTAGACACACAGATCTCACATGATGAAATTGTTATGCAGTTTAAAAACAAATCCCAAAAGTGTTTCATGGTATTTATACTTCTAAAGAACCATATTCTTCATGTCATGATCAAAATGGAAAAAGTATTTTAAAATTCTGACACAGCGCGCTACTTTGAAATAAAATTTTCAGTGCATGCGCGAGCGTTTAAAACCGGTGTTTGCAGCGCGCTCAGGTAGTGAAAAATATACCCTGCTAGCAGAGGCTTTTCCCTTGTATCTCTCTTTACATTGGCCTGTTTATTCGCGATTCGGTGTGAGCGCGGCGTGTTTTGTTTTTGTTTTGCCCGGGCAAGTAAACAACTTAGCTACGCGACATACTCAGACGAGAACGACTACGATCAAAGAGTCACAGAGGAGAAAGCTTTGCTCACAGGGTATAAAAAAAACTTCAAAACAAAACACGTATTCAAAACACGTTGGCTTTAAATCTTCATATCGACTCTTAGGAGAAGTTCAAGGTCAAATCAAGACAACAGATATAAATAGACGTCATTTTAGCTCTCTCACACCCAGGAGGGAATTACTTTCTACTTCAAAATATGTGTTTAAAACATTATTGTGAATTCCAGCATATCAATAAGTTTGTTTGCAAGGATATGAGAGGCGTGCAGATGGGGCGGTATCGGAAACTAAATCATTTACCTACATGAACCACTGAAAAAACCTTAAACTCTAGAACTCGTAGAATCAATTATGTCTCGACCTTGACCGATAAGTCTAGGCTAAAAAAACAAGTTATGGTAAAGGAGCCTTTAAGCGAACTAATAAAATTGTATGTTGTAAAATACAAAATAGATTGGTGTTTTTTTTTTTTTCGCAAATGTCTGGTCACGTTTGCCATGCACACGTAACGCAACTAACTACGTGCTATAAACAGCAGTGACGTATACATGACCTGTGTACGGACCGCCGCCGTCTCTTCTCAACCGAGCCGGATAAATTTTTGACAGCAAAATAAAGCTGGGATAGTCCTTTCCGCCCTTCGGAACAGGAGATCGGTAAGTATTGGACCTTATTCTATTGTAGCCAATTACTGCTTGGATCAAGCAAGTACTGTAGAAATTTGATAATCATATATACAAGCAAAATATAACAATTTACAACCATAATCGGTGTTTTGACAGGAGGTGGAACTGTTGCGTTCGAATCCAGATTTCCACCAAACCAACCATGAATCTGTGAATTTGCATTTACATCAACTACATTGTTGGCTATTGCAGACAGTCTAGTTTTGATAAAATCGGTCGAAATGTCTAGTGTCTACAAGTAGAAAAGCCATTGCGAGATCATTGTTATTTGGGAATCGCCATTTTGGCGATACGCGACGCACACGCGGACGTGACGATTTGTTGGGGTTAAATGCTATTTAACAGCGTAACCTCGTAAGTGAAGCTTCTTCCTATGTAAGCCAGAAGTATCATGTCCACAGCCTCTAATATTCTTGTAACCCTTTTCGGATCTTGACTCTAACAAGTTGTGTTTTTATTTTTATTTTAGAAAAGCGAGGAGCGACGAATCGGGCAATTCCATGTGCTCACATTTGCTTTTCTAATTGAACAACCGACCGTCTGATCTATTTTCAAGGATGTCGACAGAGGAGGAATTCCAAAAAGGACAGGGATCTGTGGATTCTGAAGATTCTCTTGAGGCGGATTTCGACATTGATTCGTTTATCGACGATGAATTTTCTTCCATAAGTGCCGCTATGTTTGAGCACGAAGAACTCGAAGCGGCGGAAAAGGAATGTCCTCCCGAAGGAGAGTCACACTTGGCCAAGCAGCTGAAAAGCCTTAGAGAGTCCTTTTCAGATTCAAGTGGTGGTTTCAAAGCGCTGAAACCGAGTGTAAGGTTTCAGGGGGTTGATGAACCTGGTCCGTCGAGTGTTTGTTGTGAGGCTTGTATAAAGCTACGAGAAAGCAAAGAATCCACACCGGCGCAGGAAACAAGTGCAGAGCGTGAAAATAGAGAGGTTATTTCAGGTAAAGAATCAAATAATAGAAATCTAAACTCTGTTATATTATGTTATCAGGCATTGTCATATTTTGCATGAAAAATATGCATTGTTGATGTACAAATTTGGTGCGACTTTTGACGTAAAAAGGGACAACTTTCACAAGAAAAGTTTTTATTTTGTTTGTACTTAAAGTTAGACATTTTTATATATAAAACCTTGTCTTAGAAATTTCTTTATTTATAACCGGTGTTTGTTGTTGTTAGTCGCGATCAAAATTCACCATAGTTAAGTAACTATGAATTCACTGATCAGCACTTTTTATAATGCATATTTTATGAGCTGTTTTTGTGCTGTCAACGCGGACCTATACTTCCGGTATGCAATTTTGCTTCCGGAAAACTTATACAAAAACAATAAACAATGTTATAACTCGAAATTCTTCTGTTCTCGATACCAAAATGCAATATCTTTTGCCGAAATGACTTCTAAACCATGCTGTTTCTGAAGGAAAACAGAAAATCTTTTTTTTTTCAAAAATGCATGAAGTAAAAGGGTGTCTACAAAACGAAGACCTAAAACCTAAAACCTGTGACCCCAAAAGCTACGACCCCAAAAGCAACGACCCCCAAAATTTTGCCGTTATTATTTAGCCTAACTTGTTTCCCAAAATGGCTACACGGCGTGGAAGTTTCACGTGGAATCAGTGATCCTTATGAGATAATAAGCTTATTCAATTTGTTTTTTAATTGGGAAAAAGGGAACTACTTGTGGTCGTTTCTTAAAACGCCGATAAACTCAGAAACCGGAATGTCACCCGGTAAACATTTTCGGGTGTTTCTTCCAAAATCTTAATTGCCCGCTAACTTACGGGAAATCGCTCCATGTTCTAGTTGTGTCGAGTTGTAGAAAGTTTTCATCACAGAGAAAACCATTCCACTGCCCGGTATAAAGTGGGCCAATCAAGGCTTATATCATTTTATCAGATTTCCTTCCAACCAATCAGGTTTCATCTCTGTCAAATGATTTGACATTTAGCTGTCACAGTGCGCCTAAAAATATAAACAGCTTTGCGAAATTATTAGAAGTTTTTCTACAAAATGAGACTTTATGTACTTGTTCTTGTCTTTCTTTCGAAAAATGTCGATGCCACAGCAATTTTTAGGGTGCAAGTTGTCTACAGACATCGACAAAACTAGGATTTCAATAACTATTTAGCCAATCTATTCATAAAGTTTGGAAATTATAATTTACTTGTCGGGAACCCGTATCGGCACGCTAGGCAAAAGCTTTGTTTTGATAAACACTCTTCCTCGCTAGGGATTTCGAAAACTTTTCTGGGGACATTTTTCTAAATTACCGGTAATTGCCGGGTCTGTTAGGTTACCGGGAGAGTTTTTGGGATAATTTTTCGGGCAAAGGAGCGTGTCTGAAAAATGTGTGCAACTACAATTTTTAATGGGACAATCAAACGACGATTAAAAATAGTTCATTGGCGCGCACATGAGAATATTTCCTCCATATGAAACTTTCGCGCTGTGTAGCCATTTGGGAAACAAAATAATAACTGTAATTTTTTTGGGGGGGTCGTAGCTTTTGGGGTCACAGGTTTTAGGTATTAGGTTTTAGGTCTTCGTTTTGTAGACACCCTGAAGTAAAAACAATTTGATCCACTATTCTAAATAAAAACGTGGATAAACAGGATGTTTGAGTAAGTTATCCAATAATCTACAAAGTTAATCTGTTTCTTTTTTAATCTCGAAAATAGGTATTTATTTGTTATTATCTGTCCTAATTGAAGGTCATTGTTTTTAATGAAGTATTCTCTGTTTGATTATCAGTGCCTGACATCCGTAGCTCCATAGTGTCTGATGAGATCATAGTTGATTTACGTGAGGATATTGGTAGTTGCTGGAAAACATTAGGTGCCTGTTTAGGAATCAACAATTCAAAGTTGATGAACATTGATGCAGACATTCCCAACAGTGCAGAAAAAGGACAAAAATTACTTTTGGCATGGAAACAACAGCAAGGCCATGGCGCTACTGTTGGTTGTCTGGAACAAGCTCTGTTGAGAACAAAACGTAAAGATATAGCTGACTTCTTAGCAGGTAATGTATACTCCTTTGTGTGGCAAACATCCATGTCCATTGGCTAATTCAAGCCATAAGATATAAGCAATCAGATATTCAACTTCTATCTTGGGAGTATATTTTAATGTTTTTTTTTTCTTTTTGTAAATAAACCGATGGGTTTCCAATTGTAAATAATGACAAAGGAGTGGTCGAACGACATTATTCTTTAAAGTATAAGTTAAATATCACAGTTCTCATTTCATTCTTCTAGAGGAGGAGGGTTAGCATATACAGTATAATGCATGCAGCTGGCTCAGTTTTGGTTTTCTTTTGTTTGAAGTCAAGTTTATGTTGAATATGGTTTGCTAATTGCTGATTTTGATACATTTTTGACACTATTATGTACAGATGGACTTTATATCATAGCTTTATCCTAACTTGGACAAAAATCTTGTGAAATCGGGCGAAATACAGTAAATATGTGAAAAAACAAACAAGAGAGCCAATCCTGGTGAATACAGAGTATGTATTACCCTGGGTACCAGAGGCTCCAAGCTTCACGGAGACAACGATTTGAGTAAAGCAAAAGAGCTCTTTCGCTTTGCTCAAATTGTTGTCACCACGAAGCTCGGAGCCTCTGGTACCCAGGGTAAGAATGTATGAACATTTTCACAAAAATTAGGCTTGTGATGAGGTTCAAAATCTTGTGGCACCCTCCTAATGCGGGTGAGTTGAAAGCCATGTGACATTGTCTTGTTGTTTCAGATCTTTGTCATCAAAATGTACTTCAAGAATTTTTTTTGTTTTTCTAGCTTTACAGGCCCATAACTAAAAGTTCCACTTATGAGCAAAGTCGAATTTAATCATGCAGAATAACTTTTAGATGCAAAAGTTTGGTTTGAACACCTTATATTGAGTGGATGGAAATAGATTGAGAATACTTCTTTTGGGTTTTGTAGCATGCTCAGTCGCATAGTTTAAAGCAACTAGATCCTTTGCATATAATCTGTTTCACAGAAAATGGGCTCCTTTCTATTTGTCCCACTTGGATAAAGTAAACAGGTATATTTTTCGCTTGTTTGTGTTATTAAAATTTCCTTCTTTTTCTTCAAGCGTACAAGTGCCCCATTAACCTTTATTTTTACCTGAACATTCACTACTAGCTATTCTAATGGTTTGTTTACTCTATTAGCCACCCTTGCTTCAATGTCTCTGTCCAGTCTTTTTCTCGAATATCCCTTTTTTCAGGACTTAAACTAACTTTCCCTCAAAAACTTTCCCCTGGTCTTATTGCAGAGCTTGCAGGGCTATCTACACTTGAGGCCCAAGGAATAAGGTCCCTCAATCAGCCCCTCAACCTCAACATTAGAGTTAGTCTCACTACTGACCATGAGAACCCAGAAACCATTCAACCTGTAAGTATTCAGTACATATGCAGTCTTACAGTATGGCTTAATGCAGCTTCAAACAGTCATATATAAATTAGATATAGGAAAAATACATACCCTGCATGTGAAACCGTCTATCACTTCTGACAAAAAACCTAAGGGTAAAATGGACATTCCTTGAAACTGCCATAAAAGAAAACAACCATCTTTTTGCACTAGGCTAACAGGCACATAGCTAGAAGAAAGCACACCTCCTCTTGGCAGCCTAACACCAGGGGCGTAGCCAGAGGGTGGCCTAGGGGGCCCGCCCCCCCTTTTACCAGCCAAAAATACAGTAAATGTATGAGACATTATCTAAAATACAGGAGAAAATGCCTTGAAAGTCCCTTTTTGGTCCCCTCCTGTTAAAAATCCTGGTTACACCACTGAACACACAAATTGGATAGCCAAATCTCAGGCTAATGCTGATGTCTTGTACTTTTCCAGGTTCTTCTTTGTGAGGACATTCTGGGAAGAAAATATCTGGTCAAGGAAATAACCGATGGGGATAACTGGAAAGTTGAAAAGGTATGTGTAATCAGTCCTGGAATATCTTCTAAATAATTTACAATATATATATTCCATATAAACAAGTTTTATTGCCAAAAGTGTACTTAAAACATGATGGAAGGGGGTTCTGCCAAAAAATTTTATACATAAGATTTTCAACCTCATTTTTTTGTACTATTCACTTGCCTTTTTCACCTTTTTACACCTTTTTATAATTTACTGAAAGGTATTTATTTTGTACATCGGGTAAATCACCCCCCAGAAAATGCCCATAAAATATTTACACCCAAGCAGTAGAAGCCAATGCAACATTTCCATACTATGGACAAACTCCCAAAATATGTTGGGTACCCCTGTGAGTCATATAAGCACCCAAAGACATATGTGCCCCTCCCCCCTGGGTACATACCTGTATCCCTAATAGCTAACAAAGAATATTTGCATTAGATTGTTGACGATGAACGAGTTCTTGAAAGGATGATTACAGCAGCTCGATACTCCAAGAAAACCAAGGAACAACGGCGACAGGAAAGTTTGAAACGAGTATCCGCCGAACTTTCACAACTGAGGAAAAGAATTCAGAAAGTTACTCTAAGTAGTGATGATAGTGACTGCGATATATCCCCAAGAGAGGAGCTGCCACAGCAAATACTGTCCACCAAAACTAAGGAAAACAATTTATCATCTGCAGATTTATCTGAGCTTCTAAGGACTTGTGAGTTTCAAAGTGACAGCTGGCAGCGGATGTATAGGGTTTTAATCAAGCTTATTGGGGAGGTTGGTCCGCTTGATGGTAATTCAAGGTGCCTTAAACAACTCTCTGATTTTACCAATGAGCTGCGTGACCAGGAGAATAAATTGTTTCCCAAGATAGAGCAGTTGGAACAAGTACAAAAGCAGTTGGATAAAGATCAGCTTGTAAGACTTGCCAGCTTACAGAAATGGAGGCAAACTCAAAATCAGCAAGTAGATGGGATTGAAAAACTCTTGACAAGCTTGCTGGAACAAGGAAACATAAGGCTAACTAGAGTAAGTATTCAACAATTTTTATATGCTTTGCTTATGTTTTCTTTTTTTTTTTTTTTTGGGGGGGGGGCATAAAAAATTGATCGAAACGAAAAAGGCAACAGCGGTTTTCAAAACAATGTGCACATGGTTCTGGTAGGGGTCGTTGGGGTTTGCGGTATTGGCCTTTTTTGGCACGAAATTGCGGTAAAAGAGCAAAAGACATGCGATGATGCGGTATTTCGAAACACTGAGGTATCGCGGTAAAAAAATAATTATTTAGGCTAGCCGGGATTTGCCCGTGGTACGGGATGATCTAGCGGGAAAACTGGGAAATGTCGGTGTGTTGCGCATGATCTTCAAAACCTCGTCCTTCTGTGCGGTATGCGATATTTCCTTTTTTTATGCGGTATTGTATTGAAAATGGTGTTCGGTATTGCTGTAATTAGACCCCCCAACGTCCTCCTGGTTAATTAAGCTTAGTGATGTTTAGCTGTTTTCAGTTTTCGAAAAAATAACACCAGCTCACCGCTTTGTCAGTATGTGTGCGCATGTGTTCTGATCTGCGCTATACGGACCGCTTCAAACGGTTGTCACTTGCGTCCTTGTGAGGACAATGAGAACTAATCTATCTAGAATACATACCAACCTTTGTTTGACTATCTTTTATCCTCTAGAAACAACAAAAGGCGCAGAATCGCAAGTCCGAGCCTATTCTAAGCAGATTGACACCAGGGAAGAATGGGAGACGTGTAAGTGATAATCTGTTATTGAAAATATCCCGCCTGTCTCTATTAACCTACTCCTTCTGGTCTTCGTCACCAGATGTGTCGATGACGTCACCAGCATTGCGCACGTGAGTGCGACGTAATAAATGTATTTTGGGATGGTGGTGGTGGGGGTTATGTGTCACATTTTCTGTTATAGTGTAGAAAAGAAAATTCATATGAAAGGACTTTAAAACAACGACAGAAAAATATTTAGAACAGCAAAATTTGATAGAATTGTAAAAGCTTCTAGGCATTACAGGCTTACTAATTTTTTACCGAGGGACGTTTATTGGGCGAGGATTCAATCAAGAAACAGTCAGTCTCCCTTTCTCGAGAAACATACGACCATTATCAGAGTTTTTTGTGCTCATACCTTCAACAGCAGTGCCGTGGCAGACCTCGAAATATTGGGGGGGGGGGCACAATACAGAAGCATTACGATCATATTGGGGGCACGGCCACTCTCCTACTGGGGGGTACGTGCCCCCAGTGCCCCACCCCCTGCTACGGCCCTGAACAGAGACATTTTAATCAGTGTTAACTGGGCAATACTTTTTTTTCCTTCAGCGATCAAGAACTGAAACCTCCGAAAGCAGAAGCGCTTACCTCAACAGTCTGAGTGACGTCAGAGAGGGGCGACAACCGGTCATTTCATCTCCAATATGTGCACGACAGATGCAGGTTATGGAAAGATAATGCATAGTTTTCACATCAGCAGACATTAATGTGGCACGTTCTAGTGCCAACTGAAGAACTAAGAAAACTGAGTAGATATTCGGTAAAGTTTTGTTTTGATTGCTGATGATGACCAATGCTGGTGATGATGATGCTGATGATGACTAGATAATTAGACAACAACGATGATTATACGAAAGATAGTGACATCAAGATAATGATGTCAGTGATGTCGATGTGTAAAGCCATCAGTCCACGTTGTGAGGAATTTGAGACTGACACTAAAGACGGCTTCACGGTAGATACTACTTAGTCTTGTTAAGTCTGAGCTCTCCACAAGCTGTATATAATATGTGAAAAGCTGATTATTTTGAAATTAAATGAAATACTTGAAAGACCTTTGCTATGTTTAAGTTATGTAAATAGCCGCCATCAGAATAAGTTCTGTTGTATTATTGAACTCTCTGCTTGCTCTGATCTACCATTGTTACAGTCTCATTACTGATTAAAGAACGTCGATAGATCACCCCTTTGTAATTGTTTACATCTATAAATATAACGATCGGAAGGAAACTTCAAATTAACCATACACAAACTCTGGTACTTTATCTTCTGTATTTTCATTGAAAGGATCTCAATGATCCCCTTTGGGAGTCATTTTGAGGGACCATCAAAGGCGACTTGCTCTTATAAATCTTGTAACTTTTCGGGTGCCAAACTATATAACGTGGGGGAGGGGGGGTCAAGGTGATAAATGGTCTACCGAGTTCCCGGACGTGATGAGAACAAGAGCGCGTCGGTTGTGCACCTGATTCCACAACATGTACAACAGTACATGCCATAGATACTATGGGGAATTTGTTAGCCTACGTGTACAGCCTTTGCTTTGCATTTCTAAAGGATTTTTTAGAATCCATGTACATGGACACACCCCTTTTCATGGATGTTTATGTACAGTGCACGTACTGCACACATGGACACACTCTTTATCATTCATTGATATGCATTTAGGAAGTGCCCGAGTCCACCGTCCGACCCTGGTGCTCGCCTGGGACCATTTTATAAACTCACCATCCGCCCTCCTTTCCTTGGCGGTATATTTTAAATTTTTCTTTCAAATGAACGTACGCTATTTACTTTTACATGGTCAAGTGATACATGTATAGCCAGCGATTATTTGAAAAAAGACGGTATCTGATTTTACGGACATTCTTTACTTGCCTGCCAGAGTATTATGCTCCGGGAGACCTGGACATACTATTATGATACACTATAATTTGGTTACATGAAGTAGTCACAGTGAAATAAGTTCCGCTGCTTGATCGGCTGCTCACCACAGACATACCATTTTACAATTACTATGCGAAGACTCGCATTTACTGGATGTCTTCATTTATAACTGGATGATCTCTGGCTATTTAGAAAGGGAACTGTTTTATATTTTACAAACCAAGACCAAGAGGAGTACACTAATAGAAGGATAGATGGAAAGCGTGCCAAGTCTTATGAATCCCGCTTGAATTTCGAAACAGCGCACGAAGTCGATGTTGTCCTCAGTTTACTACGAAGATTATTTGAAGAAAGAGGAAAGAAAACGATGGGTAAAATACTGGGCTTTATTAAAAGGCGAGACAATGTATTTTTACCCATCTGAATCCAGTCTAAAAGACGAATTGGTTGAGAAAATAGCTATTAATTCGTGTTCACGCTGTCTGTTGCTGAAACGAAGGAGCTCCAGCTATCGGTTTCGTTTGATAACAGCTAATCACACGAATCACACGGTGAATTTGAAGTGTGATTCTAGTCTGCAAAGACATTGTTGGATTCATATGCTTTATTTAGCCAGAAGGGGAAAACCACCAGAACCGCTGCCGAGAACACTCGACATGAAATGTTGTTATTATCAATGTGAGAAAACGATGGTGGAAAACAGAGACCGGACTTTGGATTTAGGAAATGGGAGTTTAATGGAAGAAGAAAAATTTGAGCCTTCTGCGAATTTCAAATCTAACAAGGAAATCAATTCGAATGCAGATAAAAGGATTTTAAATAAAGAAGGGAAAGACAAAGAATATGTAATAGCAAGGAATGAAGGTTCTACTTTCAAAAGCAGGAGATCAAAAACTTGTTTGCTTTGCAATGGAAAATTGAAAACCTGCGCTAAATGTGGAGTAGAGAGTTTATCCAAGTTTGCAGTGGATAATGCCGCTTTTTCGGATTCTGTTGAAGATCTTAGAGCTTCATCGACATAAGATTGCAGATATATGATAGGATATAGGAAGCAGATAATTTGATACACCTGAAATTCCACCAAATTTGGCACACAGGGACTAGACATCCTCATCATCACCACTGTCCCATTCATTTTGTGAGATATACTTCAGAAATTTTAGGTACTTTATTGACTGAAACTTCCAATAAGTTGGAATGTAATATTAATTACTTCTGTCTTTCTATTTATCACATGTTGTAACAAATTTGGTGTCGTTTTAGTAGAGTTTGAAGATGCAGGTAAGAAACCTGTAAATCGCTTTTCTTTGATTTCTGCTAAATTTTAGAGAGTGGCACGAAAGCTCAGTGGTACAGGTTCACTTTTCAAGCAAAAGGACCAGGGTTCAAACTCAAGGTTAGGTCAATTTGGGATTTTTTTCAGAGATGGCTCTCTACATTGGGACTGTGTATCCCTGGTGGCCCAGATGACTATGTTAAATGGTCCCGGTAAATGGTAAAATGCGGCAGCACAGTGCGCCTTATATAGCAGTCCGTATAAGACCCTGTGTAATGTAAATCCAGAGCAATTCAGCCTATGGCTGCAATTCTGGATAAAAGTCGGCCCAGTGTTTCTTTTCTCCCTAAATTGAAATTCACAACATTTGCAAGGCCCAGTTTGAATATCTACTCCATACAAGTTTTTAAGATCCAACAAATAATTTCTGCAGTTCCTGACTGCTGTGGCCTATCTTGAGTGACATCATCAAAGGCATCATACATCATGTGACCATCTTGTTGCACTCCCTCTACACCTACATGACATTTGGATGTCATACAATCACAAAAACTCGGGTTGATGGGCTACCAATTATTTATTTGCTAACATAATTTTTTTTAGATATGGAATTTGGCGCCACATGAGAGGGGATGGTGCCTTTTTTTAAAGTGACTTGTTTTCTGTTATTTGTTTTGTTTAGTTGTTGTTTTGTTCGGGAGGTTGGGGATTATCGTTTAGTGTGTAAAAGCAGAGAAAAAGGATGATGTGTTATAAAAGCATCTGTTTCATAAGATTTGTAGTCGCATGTTATATAATATGACCTTGGTGTTTTTTATATTTTTATTATGGTAAGGTCTTTTTATGTGGACAATGTCCAGCTCATATGTGTAGTACCTGGCAAAGGTACCCTGGTCCCAGAGCCTCGTGCGTCTCTCTATTCAGTGGCCAGCGAGGTTTAGACGACCTCGCTGGCCACTAAATAGAGAGACGCACGAGGCTCTGGAACCAGGGTACCTTTGCTCATACTATGGGCTACCCTCCTGTGCAGAGCTTTCTGTGTTTAAGGGTCGTAACAGTAGTGTGTTCACCTTGGAGGGCAAACCCTATACGACTGTTACGACCCTCTTACGGCTGTACATTGACGGCTATCCATAGATGTGGAGAAAATGAAACGAGCGACACAGAAAGCTCTGCCCAGGAGGGTAACTATGGGCCAGACTGAATTGAGAACCGACCTATTGATATCTGACATTTTTTCGTCGTTTTTTTTTTTCACGCTCAGTCTTATGGTCTGGTGTTTGCTCAATTTTGGTCGTAAGGAAAGTTCGTTGCGTGACACGAATAGCTTCGTCTCCGTACACAGTCGTGACTAGACTAAAGCTTAATACCCGACTCATTTTATGGGAAAATAGAGAAGTCTACTTCATGCACGTGCACAAACTCATTCGCGACCAATGGCCTACTATCCTCAGCGTAAAAACCCTCGTCTTCGTCTGAGCTAGAATCTCTCCCGAGTAAGTCATGTGCCTTATAGCCATTGTCATCTACGGGATCCGCGCATGCGTATGCATATAAACCCGCTGAGCCCGCGGTGCTATGGGATAAGTCATATGGTAACCTCGATGATCCCGCAAACGTTTCTTTACTTTCATCCGTATTCCGTGAAGTAATTTGAGATGATTCAGCCTCTGTTCTTTCTCTGTCTGATTTTTGTCTTTCGTAATCACTATTTTGATAAGACTTCTGTTCTTGATATGTTTCAGTAACAAGATTCTCTCCAGTCTTCTCTTCATATTTCTTCTCCGACACGCGATTCTTCGAATCGTTTTCACTATGACTATTGTTAAGTGAATTATCTTCTGATTCTATTTCTCCGTCCTCCTCCTCGGAAGACAAGTATGATACTACAAGACTTTGGCTGATTGTAGACGACTCGGCGGTGATTGCCGGCACAACTTCGGCATTTTCCTCAGATGGCTCGGAATCTGTCGTGTGTTCCGAGTACTTCTCGACGTGAGGATCAGCTTGTCGAACCCAGCATCCGATGTTAAAAAATCCCTGTAGAAACAACAGTTTTAAATATAAGGCGAATATGTAGAAAACAATGCTTGAACAACGCATATTTACAGCAACGCGTATTTCTGAATTATTACTGCGCAACAGGATGCAATGTTCGTATTTGATTTACAACAGGGCTTCTGGAATTACGCGGAAAAAACTCAAAATTACGCGGGATTCTTTGCTAAATTACGCGCTAAATCAATCATTACGCGCTAAATTACGCGGAATTTTGCAATACATTTTTCTTTAAAAATCAAAATATTGCGTGATTCTTTACTGAATTACGCGCTAAATTACACGGAATTTCAACTGTTACGTCCAAACTACATTATGTACCGAAGGAAAGCACGAAATAACTTGAAAAGGTTAATTTTTTGCGCGAAAATATCTTAGGCGAGTTTTCATTGGCCCCTAGCCACCAGCCAATTGAAAAAGGAATTTTATTATTAGTCCTAGGCCTTCGCGGTTTAGCAAAGAACGCCTAGTCATCTTATTTGTTTTCGAAATTCAGTTCGAAATATCGCACTCTTATGAAGAATATATCTCTTTTTTACGAGAAATAGAGGTAAGAACCCTAAGAGAACACATCAGCTGTGCATTTAAATGTTTTGTCTTTCAAAATTTAGCAAATTACGCGGGATTACGCAGAAATTTGTGGATTACGCGGAGAAAGCCAATTTACGCGCTTCCGCACAAGCGCGTAATTCCAGAAGCCCTGTTACAAGGTGCTGCACGGTGATAGTTAAACAAATAAAACAAGGCCTTCTGCTGTTGATTATCTACGCAACATTGTCATTGTTCTCAGTAATTCTGACGCTGATTCTGATTGTTATCTCACCAATTTTAAATGTTCACGCGCGTCTGTTGATAGTATCTACGTGACTGATCATTGTTATCTCACCAATTCTGATTGTTCCCGCGCGTCTGTTGATTATCTACGCGCTCTGATCATTGTTACCTTACCAATTGTGATTGTTCCCGCGCGTCTGTTGCTTATCTACGCGCACTGATCATTGTTATCTCACCAATTCTGATTGTTCACGCTCGTCTGTTGATTATCTACGCGCACTGATCATTGTTATATCACTAATTCTGATTGTTCATGCTCGTCTGTTGATTATCTACGCGCACTGATCATTGTAATCTCACCAATTCTTAGTGTTCACGCGCGTCTGTTGATAGTATCTACGTGCACTGCTCATTATTATCTCACCAATTCTGATTGTTCACGCGCGTCTGTCGATTATCTACGTGCACTGCTCATTGTTGTCATCAATTCTTATTGTTCACGCGCGTCTGTTGATTATCTACGTGCACTGCTCATTGTTATCTCTCTAATTCTTATTATTCACGCGCGTCTGTTTATTATCCACGTGCACTGTTCATTGTTATCTCACCAATTCTGATTGTTCACGCGCGTCTGTTGATTATCTACGCACGCTGTTGATTTTCATCTCACTAATTCTGATTGTTGACGCGCGTCTGTTGATTATCTACGCGCACTGATCATTGTTATCTCACTAATTCTGATTGTTTACGCACGTCTGTTGATTATCTACGTGCACTGCTCATTGTTATCTCTCTAATTCTTATTATTCACGCGCGTCTGATTATTATCTACGCGCAATCATCATTGTTATCTCACCAATTTTGATTGTTCACGCGCGTCTGTTGATAGTATCTACGTGCACTGATCATTATTATCTCACCAATTCTGATTGTTTACGCGCGTCTGTTGATTATCTACGTGCACTGCTCATTGTTATCTCTCTAATTCTGATTGTTTACGCGCGTCTGTTGATTATCTGCGTGCACTGTTCATTGTTATCTCACCAATTCTGATTGTTCACACGCGTCTGTTGATTATTTACGAGCACTTTTTATTGATATCTCACTTATTCTGATTGTCTACGCGCGTCTGTTGATTATCTACGCACACTGTTGATTGTTATCTCACTAATTCTGATCTACGCGCACTGATCATTGTAATCTCCCCAATCTTATTGTTCACGCGCGTCTGTTGATCATATTTACGTGCACTGCTCATTGTTATCTCACCAATTCTTATTGTTCACGCGCGTCTGTCGATTATCTACGTGCACTGCTCATTGTTGTCATCAATTCTTATTGTTCACGCGCGTCTGTTGATTATATACGTGCACTGCTCATTGTTATCTCTCTAATTCTTATTATTCACGCGCGTGTGCACTGTTCATTGTTATCTCACCAATTCTGATTGTTCACACGCGTCTGTTGATTATTTACGAGCACTTTTTATTGATATCTCACTTATTCTGATTGTTTCCGCGCGTCTGTTGATTATCTACGCACACTGTTGATTGTTATCTCACTAATTCTGATCTACGCGCACTGATCATTGTAATCACCCCAATCTTATTGTTCACGCGCGTTTGTTGATAATATTTACGTGCACTGCTCATTGTTATCTCACCAATTCTTATTGTTCACGCGCGTCTGTCGATTATCTACGTGCACTGCTCATTGTTGTCGTCAATTCTTATTGTTCACGCACGTCTGTTTATTATCTACGTGCACTGCTCATTGTTATCTCACCAATTCTCATTGTTCACGCGCGTCTGTCGATTATCTACGTGCACTGCTCATTGTTGTCGTCAATTCTTATTGTTCACGCACGTCTGTTTATTATCTACGTGCACTGCTCATTGTTATCTCTCTAATTCTTATTATTCACGCGCGTCTGTTGATTATCTACGTGCACTCTTCATTGTTATCTCACCAATTCTGATTGTTCACGCGCGTCTGTTGATTATCTACGTGCACTGCTTATTGTTGTCATCAATTCTTATTGTTCACCCGCGTCTGTTGATTATCTACGCACACTGTTGATTGTTATCTCACTAATTCTGATTGTTCACGCTCGTCTGTTGATTATCTACGCGCACTGATCATTGTTATCTCACCAATTCTAATTGTTCACGAGCGTCTGTTGATTCTCTACGCGCTCTGATCATTATTATCTCACCAATTCTGATTGTTCCCGCGCGTCTGTTGATTATCTACGCGCACTGATCATTGTTCTCTCACTAATTCTGATTGTTCACGCTCGTCTGTTGATTATCTACGCGCACTGATCATTGTTATCTCACTAATTCTGATTGTTCACGCTCGTCTGTTGATTATCTACGCGCACTGATCATTGTAATCTCACCAATTCTTATTGTTTACGCGAGTTCGTTGATTGTCTACGCACACTGATCGTTGTTATCTCACCAATTCTGATTGTTTACGGGCGTCTGTTGATTATCTTCGCGCACTGCTCATTGTTATCTCACCAATTCTAATTGTTCACGCGCGTCTGTTGATTATCTACGCGCTCTGATAATTGTTATCTCACTAATTCTGATTGTTCCCGCGCGTCTGTTGATTATCTACGCGCACTGTTCATTGTTATCTCACCTATTCGGATTGTTCACGCGCGTCTGTTGATAGTATCTACGCGCACTGATCATTGTTATCTCACTAATTCTGATTGTTCACGCTCGTCTGTTGATTATCTACGCGCACTGATCATTGTAATCTCACCAATTCTTATTGTTTACGCGAGTTCGTTGATTGTCTACGCACACTGATCATTGTTATCTCACCAATTCTGATTGTTTACGGGCGTCTGTTGATTATCTACGCGCTCTGATAATTGTGATCTCACCAACTCTGATTGTTCCCGCGCGTCTGTTGATTATCTACGCGCACTGATCATTGTTATCTCACTAATTCTGATTGTTCACGCTCGTCTGTTTATTAAATACGTGCACTGTTTATTGTTATCTCACCAATTCTGATTGTTCACGCGCGTCTTTTGATTATCTACGTGCACTGCTCATTGTTATCTCACTAATTCCGATTGTTCACGCGCGTCTGTTGATTATCTACGTGCACTGCTCACTGTTATCTCACCAATTTTTATTATTCACGCGCGTCTGTTTATTATCTACGTGCACTGTTCATTGTTATCTCACTAATTCTTATTGTTCACACACGTCTGTTGATTATCTACGCGCACTGCTCATTGTTATCTCACTAATTCTTATTGTTCAAGCGCGTCTGTTGATTATCTACGTGCATTGGTCATTATCTCACTAATTCTGATTGTTTAAGAGCGTCTGTTAAATATCTACGCGCACTGATCATTGTTATCTCACTAATTCTGATTGTTCACGCGCGTCTGTCGATTATCTACGTGCACTGCTCATTGTTGTCATCAATTCTTATTGTTCACGCGCGTCTGTTGATTATCTACGTGCACTGCTCATTGTTATCTCTCTAATCCTTCTTATTCACGCGCGTCTGTTTATTATCTACGTGCACTGTTTATTGTTATCTCACCAATTCTGATTGTTCACGCGCGTCTGTTGATTATCTACGCACACTGCTCATTGTTATCTCTCTAATTCTTATTATTCACGCGCGTCTGTTTATTATCTACGTGCACTGTTCATTGTTGTCTCACTAATTCTTATTTTTCACACGCGCCTGTTGATTATCTACGCGCATTGGTCATTATCTCACTAATTCTGATTATTCACGCGCGTCTGTTTATTATCTACGTGCACTGTTCATTGTTATCTCACCAATTCTGATTGTTCACGCGCGTCTGTTGATTATCTACGTGCACTGTTCATTGTTATCTCACCAATTGTGATTGTTCACGCGCGCCTGTTGATTATTTACGAGCACTGTTTATCGATATCTCACTTATTCGTATTGTTTACGCGCGTCTGTTGATTATCTACGCACACTGTTGATTGTTATCTCACTAATTCTGATTGTTTACGCGCGTCTGTCGATTATCTACGTGCACTGCTCATTGTTGTCATCAATTCTTATTGTTCACGCGCGTCAGTTGATTATCTACGTGCACTGCTCATTGTTATCTCTCTAATTCTTCTTATTCACGCGCGTCTGTTTATTATCTACGTGCACTGCTTATTGTTGTCATCAATTCTTATTGTTCACGCGCGTCTGTTGATTATCTACGTGCACTGCTCATTGTTATCTCTCTAATTCTTCTTATTCACGCGCGTCTGTTTATTATCTACGTGCACTGTTTATTGTTATCTCACCAATTCTGATTGTTCACGCGCGTCTGTTGATTATCTACGTGCACTGCTCATTGTTATCTCACCAATTGTGATTGTTCACGCGCGCCTGTTGATTATTTACGAGCACTGTTTATTGATATCTCACTTATTCGTATTGTTTACGCGCGTCTGTTGATTATCTACGCACACTGTTGATTGTTATCTCACTAATTCTGATTGTTCACGCGCGTCTGTCGATTATCTACGTGCACTGCTCATTGTTGTCATCAATTCTTATTGTTCACGCGCGTCTGTTGATTATCTACGTGCACTGCTCATTGTTATCTCTCTAATTCTTATTATTCACGCGCGTCTGTTTATTATCTACGTGCACTGATCATTGTTGTCATAAATTCTTATTGTTCACGCGCGTCTGTTTATTATCTACGTGCACTGCTCATTGTTGTCATCAATTATTATTGTTCACGCGCGTCTGTTGATTATCTACGTGCACTGCTCATTGTTATCTCTCTAATTCTTATTATTCACGCGCGTCTGTTGATTATCTACGCGCACTGATCATTGTTATCTCACTAATTCTTATTGTTCACACGCGCCTGTTTATTAAATACGTGCACTGTTTATTGTTATCTCACCAATTCTTATTGTTCACGCGCGTCTGTTGATTATCTACGTGCACTGTTCATTGTTATCTCACCAATACTGATTGTTCACGCGCGTCTGTTGATTATCTAAGTGCACTGTTCATTGTTATCTCTCTAATTCTTATTATTCACGCGCGTCTGTTGATTATCTACGTGCACTGTTCATTGTTATCTCACTAATTCTTATTATTCAAGCGCGTCTGTTGATTATCTACGCGCATTGGTCATTATCTTACTAATTCTGATTGTTCACGCGCGTCTGTTAAATATCTACGCGCACTGATCATTGTTATCTCACCAATTCTGATTGTTCACGCGCGTCTGTTGATTATCTACGCGCACTGCTCATTGTTATCTCACTAATTCTGATTGTTCACGCGCGTCTGTTGATTATCTACGTGCACTGCTCATTATTATCTCACTAATTCTGATTGTTTACGCGCGTCTGTTGATTATCTACGTGCACTGCTTATTGTTATCTCACTAATTCTTATTATTCACGCGCGTCTGTTGATTATCTACGTGCACTGTTCATTGTTATCTCACTAATTCTTATTATTCACGCGCGTCTGTTGATTATCTACGCGCACTGTTCATTGTTATCTCACCAATTCTGATTGTTCACGCGCGTCTGTTGATAGTATCTACGTGCACTGATCATTGTTAACTCTCTAATTCTTATTATTCACGCGCGTCTGTTTATTATCTACGCGCACTGCTCATTGTTATCTCACCAATTCTAATTGTTCACGCGCGTCTGTTGATTCTCTACGCGCTCTGATCATTATTATCTCACCAATTCTGATTGTTCCCGCGCGTCTGTTGATTATCTACGCGCACTGATCATTGTTATCTCACCAATTCTAATTGTTCACGCGCGTCTGTTGATTATCTACGCGCTCTGATAATTGTTATCTCACCAATTCTGATTGTTCCCGCGCGTCTGTTGATTATCTACGCGCACTGATCATTGTTCTCTCACTAATTCTGATTGTTCACGCTCGTCTGTTGATTATCTACGCGCACTGATCATTGTTATCTCACTAATTCTGATTGTTCACGCTCGTCTGTTGATTATCTACGCGCACTGATCATTGTAATCTCACCAATTCTTATTGTTTACGCGAGTTCGTTGATTGTCTACAAACACTGATCATTGTTATCTCACCAATTCTGATTGTTTACGGGCGTCTGTTGATTATCTACGCGCACTGCTCATTGTTATCTCACCAATTCTAATTGTTCACGCGCGTCTGTTGATTATCTACGCGCTCTGATAATTGTTATCTCACTAATTCTGATTGTTCCCGCGCGTCTGTTGAATATCTACGCGCACTGATCATTGTTATCTCACTAATTCTGATTGTTCACGCTCGTCTGTTGATTATCTACGCGCACTGATCATTGTAATCTCACCAATTCTTATTGTTTACGCGAGTTCGTTGATTGTCTACGCACACTGATCATTATTATCTCACCAATTCTGATTGTTTACGGGCGTCTGTTGATTATCTACGCGCTCTGATAATTGTTATCTCACCAATTCTGATTGTTCCCGCGCGTCTGTTGATTATCTACGCGCACTGATCATTGTTATCTCACTTATTCGTATTGTTCACGCGCGTCTGTTGATTATCTACGCGCACTGTTTATTGTTATCTCACCAATTCTGATTGTTCACGCGCGTCTTTTGATTATCTACGTGCACTGCTTATTGTTATCTCACTAATTCCGATTGTTCACGCGCGTCTGTTGATTATCTACGTGCACTGCTCACTGTTATCTCACCAATTTTTATTATTCACGCGCGTCTGTTTATTATCTACGTGCACTGTTCATTGTTATCTCACTAATTCTTATTGTTCACACGCGTCTGTTGATTATCTACGCGCACTGCTCATTGTTATCTCACTAATTCTTATTGTTCAAGCGCGTCTGTTGATTATCTACGTGCATTGGTCATTATCTCACTAATTCTGATTGTTTAAGCGCGTCTGTTAAATATCTACGCGCACTGATCATTGTTATCTCACTAATTCTGATTGTTCACGCGCGTCTGTAGATTATCTACGTGCACTGCTCATTGTTGTCATCAATTCTTATTGTTCACGCGCGTCTGTTGATTATCTACGTGCACTGCTCATTGTTATCTCTCTAATTCTTCTTATTCACGCGCGTCTGTTTATTATCTACGTGCACTGTTTATTGTTATCTCACCAATTCTGATTGTTCACGCGCGTCTGTTGATTATCTACGCACACTGCTCATTGTTATCTCTCTAATTCTTATTATCCACGCGCGTCTGTTTATTATCTACGTGCACTATTCATTGTTGTCTCACTAATTCTTATTTTTCACACGCGCCTGTTGATTATCTACGCGCATTGGTCATTATCTCACTAATTCTGATTATTCACGCGCGTCTGTTTATTATCTACGTGCACTGTTCATTGTTATCTCACCAATTCTGATTGTTCACGCGCGTCTGTTGATTATCTACGTGCACTGTTCATTGTTATCTCACCGATTGTGATTGTTCACGCGCGCCTGTTGATTATTTACGAGCACTGTTTATTGATATCTCACTTATTCGTATTGTTTACGCGCGTCTGTTGATTATCTAAGTGCACTGCTCATTGTTATCTCTCTAATTCTTCTTATTCACGCGCGTCTGTTTATTATCTACGTGCACTGCTCATTGTTGTCATCAATTTTTATTGTACACGCGCGTCTGTTGATTATCTACGTGCACTGCTCATTGTTATCTCACCAATACTGATTGTTCACGCGCGTCTGTTGATTATCTAAGTGCACTGTTCATTGTTATCTCTCTAATTCTTATTATTCACGCGCGTCTGTTGATTATCTACGTGCACTGTTCATTGTTATCTCACTAATTCTTATTATTCAAGCGCGTCTGTTGATTATCTACGCGCATTGGTCATTATCTTACTAATTCTGATTGTTCACGCGCGTCTGTTAAATATCTACGCGCACTGATCATTGTTATCTCACCAATTCTGATTGTTCACGCGCGTCTGTTGATTATCTACGCGCACTGCTCATTGTTATCTCACTAATTCTGATTGTTCACGCGCGTCTGTTGATTATCTACGTGCACTGCTCATTATTATCTCACTAATTCTGATTGTTTACGCGCGTCTGTTGATTATCTACGTGCACTGCTTATTGTTATCTCACTAATTCTTATTATTCACGCGCGTCTGTTGATTATCTACGTGCACTGTTTATTGTTATCTCACCAATTCTGATTGTTCACGCGCGTCTGTTGATTATCTACGTGCACTGCTCATTGTTATCTCACCAATTGTGATTGTTCACGCGCGCCTGTTGATTATTTACGAGCACTGTTTATTGATATCTCACTTATTCGTATTGTTTACGCGCGTCTGTTGATTATCTACGCACACTGTTGATTGTTATCTCACTAATTCTGATTGTTCACGCGCGTCTGTCGATTATCTACGTGCACTGCTCATTGTTGTCATCAATTCTTATTGTTCACGCGCGTCTGTTGATTATCTACGTGCACTGCTCATTGTTATCTCTCTAATTCTTCTTATTCACGCGCGTCTGTTTATTATCTACGTGCACTGTTTATTGTTATCTCACCAATTCTGATTGTTCACGCGCGTCTGTTGATTATCTACGCACACTGCTCATTGTTATCTCTCTAATTCTTATTATTCACGCGTCTGTTTATTATCTACGTGCACTGTTCATTGTTGTCTCACTAATTCTTATTTTTCACACGCGCCTGTTGATTATCTACGCGCATTGGTCATTATCTCACTAATTCTGATTATTCACGCGCGTCTGTTTATTATCTACGTGCACTGTTCATTGTTATCTCACCAATTCTGATTGTTCACGCGCGTCTGTTGATTATCTACGTGCACTGTTCATTGTTATCTCACCAATTGTGATTGTTCACGCGCGCCTGTTGATTATTTACGAGCACTGTTTATTGATATCTCACTTATTCGTATTGTTTACGCGCGTCTGTTGATTATCTACGCACACTGTTGATTGTTATCTCACTAATTCTGATTGTTCACGCGCGTCTGTCGATTATCTACGTGCACTGCTCATTGTTGTCATCAATTCTTATTGTTCACGCGCGTCAGTTGGTTATCTACGTGCACTGCTCATTGTTATCTCTCTAATTCTTCTTATTCACGCGCGTCTGTTTATTATCTACGTGCACTGCTCATTGTTGTCATCAATTTTTATTGTACACGCGCGTCTGTTGATTATCTACGTGCACTGCTCATTGTTATTTCTCTAATTCTTCTTATTCACGCGCGTCTGTTTATTATCTACGTGCACTGTTTATTGTTATCTCACCAATTCTGATTGTTCACGCGCGTCTGTTGATTATCTACGTGCACTGCTCATTGTTATCTCACCAATTGTGATTGTTCACGCGCGCCTGTTGATTATTTACGAGCACTGTTTATTGATATCTCACTTATTCGTATTGTTTACGCGCGTCTGTTGATTATCTACGCACACTGTTGATTGTTATCTCACTAATTCTGATTGTTCACGCGCGTCTGTCGATTATCTACGTGCACTGCTCATTGTTGTCATCAATTCTTATTGTTCACGCGCGTCTGTTGATTATCTACGTGCACTGCTCATTGTTATCTCTCTAATTCTTATTATTCACGCGCGTCTGTTTATTATCTACGTGCACTGATCATTGTTGTCATCAATTCTTATTGTTCACGCGCGTCTGTTTATTATCTACGTGCACTGCTCATTGTTGTCATCAATTCTTATTGTTCACGCGCGTCTGTTGATTATCTACGTGCACTGCTCATTGTTATCTCTTTAATTCTTATTATTCACGCGCGTCTGTTGATTATCTACGCGCACTGATCATTGTTATCTCACTAATTCTTATTGTTCACACGCGCCTGTTTATTAAATACGTGCACTGTTTATTGTTATCTCACCAATTCTTATTGTTCACGCGCGTCTGTTGATTATCTACGTGCACTGTTCATTGTTATCTCACCAATTCTGATTGTTCACGCGCGTCTGTTGATTATCTAAGTGCACTGTTCATTGTTATCTCTCTAATTCTTATTATTCACGCGCGTCTGTTGATTATCTACGTGCACTGTTCATTGTTATCTCACTAATTCTGATTGTTCACGCGCGTCTGTTGATTATCTACGTGCACTGCTCATTATTATCTCACTAATTCTGATTGTTTACGCGCGTCTGTTGATTATCTACGTGCACTGCTCATTGTTATCTCACTAATTCTGATTGTTCACGCGCGTCTGTTGATTATCTACGTGCACTGTTCATTGTTATCTCACCGATTGTGATTGTTCACGCGCGCCTGTTGATTATTTACGAGCACTGTTTATTGATATCTCACTTATTCGTATTGTTTACGCGCGTCTGTTGATTATCTACGCACACTGTTGATTGTTATCTCACTAATTCTGATTGTTCACGCGCGTCTGTCGATTATCTACGTGCACTGCTCATTGTTGTCATCAATTCTTATTGTTCACGCGCGTCAGTTGATTATCTAAGTGCACTGCTCATTGTTATCTCTCTAATTCTTCTTATTCACGCGCGTCTGTTTATTTTCTACGTGCACTGCTCATTGTTGTCATCAATTTTTATTGTACACGCGCGTCTGTTGATTATCTACGTGCACTGCTCATTGTTATCTCTCTAATTCTTCTTATTCACGCGCGTCTGTTTACTATCTACGTGCACTGTTTATTGTTATCTCACCAATTCTGATTGTTCACGCGCGTCTGTTGATTATCTACGTGCACTGCTCATTGTTATCTCACCAATTGTGATTGTTCACGCGCGCCTGTTGATTATTTACGAGCACTGTTTATTGATATCTCACTTATTCGTATTGTTTACGCGCGTCTGTTGATTATCTACGCACACTGTTGATTGTTATCTCACTAATTCTGATTGTTCACGCGCGTTGGTCGATTATCTACGTGCACTGCTCATTGTTGTCATCAATTCTTATTGTTTACGCGCGTTTGTTGATTATCTACGTGCACTGCTCATTGTTATCTCTCTAATTCTTCTTATTCACGCGCGTCTGTTTATTATCTACGTGCACTGTTTATTGTTATCTCACCAATTCTGATTGTTCACGCGCGTCTGTTGATTATCTACGTGCACTGCTCATTGTTATCTCACCAATTGTGATTGTTCACGCGCGCCTGTTGATTATTTACGAGCACTGTTTATTGATATCTCACTTATTCGTATTGTTTACGCGCGTCTGTTGATTATCTACGCACACTGTTGATTGTTATCTCACTAATTCTGATTGTTCACGCGCGTTGGTCGATTATCTACGTGCACTGCTTATTGTTATCTCACTAATTCTTATTATTCACGCGCGTCTGTTGATTATCTACGTGCACTGTTCATTGTTATCTCACCAATACTGATTGTTCACGCGCGTCTGTTGATTATCTAAGTGCACTGTTCATTGTTATCTCTCTAATTCTTATTATTCACGCGCGTCTGTTGATTATCTACGTGCACTGTTCATTGTTATCTCACTAATTCTTATTATTCAAGCGCGTCTGTTGATTATCTACGCGCATTGGTCATTATCTTACTAATTCTGATTGTTCACGCGCGTCTGTTAAATATCTACGCGCACTGATCATTGTTATCTCACCAATTCTGATTGTTCACGCGCGTCTGTTGATTATCTACGCGCACTGCTCATTGTTATCTCACCAATTCTGATTGTTTACGGGCGTCTGTTGATTATCTACGCGCACTGCTCATTGTTATCTCACCAATTCTAATTGTTCACGCGCGTCTGTTGATTATCTACGCGCTCTGATAATTGTTATCTCACTAATTCTGATTGTTCCCGCGCGTCTGTTGAATATCTACGCGCACTGATCATTGTTATCTCACTAATTCTGATTGTTCACGCTCGTCTGTTGATTATCTACGCGCACTGATCATTGTAATCTCACCAATTCTTATTGTTTACGCGAGTTCGTTGATTGTCTACGCACACTGATCATTATTATCTCACCAATTCTGATTGTTTACGGGCGTCTGTTGATTATCTACGCGCTCTGATAATTGTTATCTCACCAATTCTGATTGTTCCCGCGCGTCTGTTGATTATCTACGCGCACTGATCATTGTTATCTCACTTATTCGTATTGTTCACGCGCGTCTGTTGATTATCTACGCGCACTGTTTATTGTTATCTCACCAATTCTGATTGTTCACGCGCGTCTTTTGATTATCTACGTGCACTGCTCATTGTTATCTCACTAATTCCGATTGTTCACGCGCGTCTGTTGATTATCTACGTGCACTGCTCACTGTTATCTCACCAATTTTTATTATTCACGCGCGTCTGTTTATTATCTACGTGCACTGTTCATTGTTATCTCACTAATTCTTATTGTTCACACGCGTCTGTTGATTATCTACGCGCACTGCTCATTGTTATCTCACTAATTCTTATTGTTCAAGCGCGTCTGTTGATTATCTACGTGCATTGGTCATTATCTCACTAATTCTGATTGTTTAAGCGCGTCTGTTAAATATCTACGCGCACTGATCATTGTTATCTCACTAATTCTGATTGTTCACGCGCGTCTGTAGATTATCTACGTGCACTGCTCATTGTTGTCATCAATTCTTATTGTTCACGCGCGTCTGTTGATTATCTACGTGCACTGCTCATTGTTATCTCTCTAATTCTTCTTATTCACGCGCGTCTGTTTATTATCTACGTGCACTGTTTATTGTTATCTCACCAATTCTGATTGTTCACGCGCGTCTGTTGATTATCTACGCACACTGCTCATTGTTATCTCTCTAATTCTTATTATTCACGCGCGTCTGTTTATTATCTACGTGCACTATTCATTGTTGTCTCACTAATTCTTATTTTTCACACGCGCCTGTTGATTATCTACGCGCATTGGTCATTATCTCACTAATTCTGATTATTCACGCGCGTCTGTTTATTATCTACGTGCACTGTTCATTGTTATCTCACCAATTCTGATTGTTCACGCGCGTCTGTTGATTATCTACGTGCACTGTTCATTGTTATCTCACCGATTGTGATTGTTCACGCGCGCCTGTTGATTATTTACGAGCACTGTTTATTGATATCTCACTTATTCGTATTGTTTACGCGCGTCTGTTGATTATCTACGCACACTGTTGATTGTTATCTCACTAATTCTGATTGTTCACGCGCGTCTGTCGATTATCTACGTGCACTGCTCATTGTTGTCATCAATTCTTATTGTTCACGCGCGTCAGTTGATTATCTAAGTGCACTGCTCATTGTTATCTCTCGAATTCTTCTTATTCACGCGCGTCTGTTTATTATCTACGTGCACTGCTCATTGTTGTCATCAATTTTTATTGTACACGCGCGTCTGTTGATTATCTACGTGCACTGCTCATTGTTATCTCTCTAATTCTTCTTATTCACGCGCGTCTGTTTATTATCTACGTGCACTGTTTATTGTTATCTCACCAATTCTGATTGTTCACGCGCGTCTGTTGATTATCTACGTGCACTGCTCATTGTTATCTCACCAATTGTGATTGTTCACGCGCGCCTGTTGATTATTTACGAGCACTGTTTATTGATATCTCACTTATTCGTATTGTTTACGCGCGTCTGTTGATTATCTACGCACACTGTTGATTGTTATCTCACTAATTCTGATTGTTCACGCGCGTCTGTCGATTATCTACGTGCACTGCTCATTGTTGTCATCAATTCTTATTGTTCACGCGCGTCTGTTGATTATCTACGTGCACTGCTCATTGTTATCTCTCTAATTCTTCTTATTCACGCGCGTCTGTTTACTATCTACGTGCACTGTTTATTGTTATCTCACCAATTCTGATTGTTCACGCGCGTCTGTTGATTATCTACGCGCATTGGTCATTATCTCACTAATTCTGATTATTCACGCGCGTCTGTTTATTATCTACGTGCACTGTTCATTGTTATCTCACCAATTCTGATTGTTCACGCGCGTCTGTTGATTATCTACGTGCACTGTTCATTGTTATCTCACCAATTGTGATTGTTCACGCGCGCCTGTTGATTATTTACGAGCACTGTTTATTGATATCTCACTTATTCGTATTGTTTACGCGCGTCTGTTGATTATCTACGCACACTGTTGATTGTTATCTCACTAATTCTGATTGTTCACGCGCGTCTGTCGATTATCTACGTGCACTGCTCATTGTTGTCATCAATTCTTATTGTTCACGCGCGTCAGTTGGTTATCTACGTGCACTGCTCATTGTTATCTCTCTAATTCTTCTTATTCACGCGCGTCTGTTTATTATCTACGTGCACTGCTCATTGTTGTCATCAATTTTTATTGTACACGCGCGTCTGTTGATTATCTACGTGCACTGCTCATTGTTATCTCTCTAATTCTTCTTATTCACGCGCGTCTGTTTATTATCTACGTGCACTGTTTATTGTTATCTCACCAATTCTGATTGTTCACGCGCGTCTGTTGATTATCTACGTGCACTGCTCATTGTTATCTCACCAATTGTGATTGTTCACGCGCGCCTGTTGATTATTTACGAGCACTGTTTATTGATATCTCACTTATTCGTATTGTTTACGCGCGTCTGTTGATTATCTACGCACCCTGTTGATTGTTATCTCACTAATTCTGATTGTTCACGCGCGTCTGTCGATTATCTACGTGCACTGCTCATTGTTGTCATCAATTCTTATTGTTCACGCGCGTCTGTTGATTATCTACGTGCACTGCTCATTGTTATCTCTCTAATTCTTATTATTCACGCGCGTCTGTTTATTATCTACGTGCACTGATCATTGTTGTCATCAATTCTTATTGTTCACGCGCGTCTGTTTATTATCTACGTGCACTGCTCATTGTTGTCATCAATTCTTATTGTTCACGCGCGTCTGTTGATTATCTACGTGCACTGCTCATTGTTATCTCTCTAATTCTTATTATTCACGCGCGTCTGTTGATTATCTACGCGCACTGATCATTGTTATCTCACTAATTCTTATTGTTCACACGCGCCTGTTTATTAAATACGTGCACTGTTTATTGTTATCTCACCAATTCTTATTGTTCACGCGCGTCTGTTGATTATCTACGTGCACTGTTCATTGTTATCTCACCAATTCTGATTGTTCACGCGCGTCTGTTGATTATCTAAGTGCACTGTTCATTGTTATCTCTCTAATTCTTATTATTCACGCGCGTCTGTTGATTATCTACGTGCACTGTTCATTGTTATCTCACTAATTCTGATTGTTCACGCGCGTCTGTTGATTATCTACGTGCACTGCTCATTATTATCTCACTAATTCTGATTGTTTACGCGCGTCTGTTGATTATCTACGTGCACTGCTCATTGTTATCTCACTAATTCTGATTGTTCACGCGCGTCTGTTGATTATCTACGTGCACTGTTCATTGTTATCTCACCGATTGTGATTGTTCACGCGCGCCTGTTGATTATTTACGAGCACTGTTTATTGATATCTCACTTATTCGTATTGTTTACGCGCGTCTGTTGATTATCTACGCACACTGTTGATTGTTATCTCACTAATTCTGATTGTTCACGCGCGTCTGTCGATTATCTACGTGCACTGCTCATTGTTGTCATCAATTCTTATTGTTCACGCGCGTCAGTTGATTATCTAAGTGCACTGCTCATTGTTATCTCTCTAATTCTTCTTATTCACGCGCGTCTGTTTATTTTCTACGTGCACTGCTCATTGTTGTCATCAATTTTTATTGTACACGCGCGTCTGTTGATTATCTACGTGCACTGCTCATTGTTATCTCTCTAATTCTTCTTATTCACGCGCGTCTGTTTACTATCTACGTGCACTGTTTATTGTTATCTCACCAATTCTGATTGTTCACGCGCGTCTGTTGATTATCTACGTGCACTGCTCATTGTTATCTCACCAATTGTGATTGTTCACGCGCGCCTGTTGATTATTTACGAGCACTGTTTATTGATATCTCACTTATTCGTATTGTTTACGCGCGTCTGTTGATTATCTACGCACACTGTTGATTGTTATCTCACTAATTCTGATTGTTCACGCGCGTTGGTCGATTATCTACGTGCACTGCTCATTGTTGTCATCAATTCTTATTGTTTACGCGCGTTTGTTGATTATCTACGTGCACTGCTCATTGTTATCTCTCTAATTCTTCTTATTCACGCGCGTCTGTTTATTATCTACGTGCACTGTTTATTGTTATCTCACCAATTCTGATTGTTCACGCGCGTCTGTTGATTATCTACGTGCACTGCTCATTGTTATCTCACCAATTGTGATTGTTCACGCGCGCCTGTTGATTATTTACGAGCACTGTTTATTGATATCTCACTTATTCGTATTGTTTACGCGCGTCTGTTGATTATCTACGCACACTGTTGATTGTTATCTCACTAATTCTGATTGTTCACGCGCGTTGGTCGATTATCTACGTGCACTGCTTATTGTTATCTCACTAATTCTTATTATTCACGCGCGTCTGTTGATTATCTACGTGCACTGTTCATTGTTATCTCACCAATACTGATTGTTCACGCGCGTCTGTTGATTATCTAAGTGCACTGTTCATTGTTATCTCTCTAATTCTTATTATTCACGCGCGTCTGTTGATTATCTACGTGCACTGTTCATTGTTATCTCACTAATTCTTATTATTCAAGCGCGTCTGTTGATTATCTACGCGCATTGGTCATTATCTTACTAATTCTGATTGTTCACGCGCGTCTGTTAAATATCTACGCGCACTGATCATTGTTATCTCACCAATTCTGATTGTTCACGCGCGTCTGTTGATTATCTACGCGCACTGCTCATTGTTATCTCACCAATTCTGATTGTTTACGGGCGTCTGTTGATTATCTACGCGCACTGCTCATTGTTATCTCACCAATTCTAATTGTTCACGCGCGTCTGTTGATTATCTACGCGCTCTGATAATTGTTATCTCACTAATTCTGATTGTTCCCGCGCGTCTGTTGAATATCTACGCGCACTGATCATTGTTATCTCACTAATTCTGATTGTTCACGCTCGTCTGTTGATTATCTACGCGCACTGATCATTGTAATCTCACCAATTCTTATTGTTTACGCGAGTTCGTTGATTGTCTACGCACACTGATCATTATTATCTCACCAATTCTGATTGTTTACGGGCGTCTGTTGATTATCTACGCGCTCTGATAATTGTTATCTCACCAATTCTGATTGTTCCCGCGCGTCTGTTGATTATCTACGCGCACTGATCATTGTTATCTCACTTATTCGTATTGTTCACGCGCGTCTGTTGATTATCTACGCGCACTGTTTATTGTTATCTCACCAATTCTGATTGTTCACGCGCGTCTTTTGATTATCTACGTGCACTGCTCATTGTTATCTCACTAATTCCGATTGTTCACGCGCGTCTGTTGATTATCTACGTGCACTGCTCACTGTTATCTCACCAATTTTTATTATTCACGCGCGTCTGTTTATTATCTACGTGCACTGTTCATTGTTATCTCACTAATTCTTATTGTTCACACGCGTCTGTTGATTATCTACGCGCACTGCTCATTGTTATCTCACTAATTCTTATTGTTCAAGCGCGTCTGTTGATTATCTACGTGCATTGGTCATTATCTCACTAATTCTGATTGTTTAAGCGCGTCTGTTAAATATCTACGCGCACTGATCATTGTTATCTCACTAATTCTGATTGTTCACGCGCGTCTGTAGATTATCTACGTGCACTGCTCATTGTTGTCATCAATTCTTATTGTTCACGCGCGTCTGTTGATTATCTACGTGCACTGCTCATTGTTATCTCTCTAATTCTTCTTATTCACGCGCGTCTGTTTATTATCTACGTGCACTGTTTATTGTTATCTCACCAATTCTGATTGTTCACGCGCGTCTGTTGATTATCTACGCACACTGCTCATTGTTATCTCTCTAATTCTTATTATTCACGCGCGTCTGTTTATTATCTACGTGCACTATTCATTGTTGTCTCACTAATTCTTATTTTTCACACGCGCCTGTTGATTATCTACGCGCATTGGTCATTATCTCACTAATTCTGATTATTCACGCGCGTCTGTTTATTATCTACGTGCACTGTTCATTGTTATCTCACCAATTCTGATTGTTCACGCGCGTCTGTTGATTATCTACGTGCACTGTTCATTGTTATCTCACCGATTGTGATTGTTCACGCGCGCCTGTTGATTATTTACGAGCACTGTTTATTGATATCTCACTTATTCGTATTGTTTACGCGCGTCTGTTGATTATCTACGCACACTGTTGATTGTTATCTCACTAATTCTGATTGTTCACGCGCGTCTGTCGATTATCTACGTGCACTGCTCATTGTTGTCATCAATTCTTATTGTTCACGCGCGTCAGTTGATTATCTAAGTGCACTGCTCATTGTTATCTCTCGAATTCTTCTTATTCACGCGCGTCTGTTTATTATCTACGTGCACTGCTCATTGTTGTCATCAATTTTTATTGTACACGCGCGTCTGTTGATTATCTACGTGCACTGCTCATTGTTATCTCTCTAATTCTTCTTATTCACGCGCGTCTGTTTATTATCTACGTGCACTGTTTATTGTTATCTCACCAATTCTGATTGTTCACGCGCGTCTGTTGATTATCTACGTGCACTGCTCATTGTTATCTCACCAATTGTGATTGTTCACGCGCGCCTGTTGATTATTTACGAGCACTGTTTATTGATATCTCACTTATTCGTATTGTTTACGCGCGTCTGTTGATTATCTACGCACACTGTTGATTGTTATCTCACTAATTCTGATTGTTCACGCGCGTCTGTCGATTATCTACGTGCACTGCTCATTGTTGTCATCAATTCTTATTGTTCACGCGCGTCTGTTGATTATCTACGTGCACTGCTCATTGTTATCTCTCTAATTCTTCTTATTCACGCGCGTCTGTTTACTATCTACGTGCACTGTTTATTGTTATCTCACCAATTCTGATTGTTCACGCGCGTCTGTTGATTATCTACGCGCATTGGTCATTATCTCACTAATTCTGATTATTCACGCGCGTCTGTTTATTATCTACGTGCACTGTTCATTGTTATCTCACCAATTCTGATTGTTCACGCGCGTCTGTTGATTATCTACGTGCACTGTTCATTGTTATCTCACCAATTGTGATTGTTCACGCGCGCCTGTTGATTATTTACGAGCACTGTTTATTGATATCTCACTTATTCGTATTGTTTACGCGCGTCTGTTGATTATCTACGCACACTGTTGATTGTTATCTCACTAATTCTGATTGTTCACGCGCGTCTGTCGATTATCTACGTGCACTGCTCATTGTTGTCATCAATTCTTATTGTTCACGCGCGTCAGTTGGTTATCTACGTGCACTGCTTATTGTTATCTCTCTAATTCTTCTTATTCACGCGCGTCTGTTTATTATCTACGTGCACTGCTCATTGTTGTCATCAATTTTTATTGTACACGCGCGTCTGTTGATTATCTACGTGCACTGCTCATTGTTATCTCTCTAATTCTTCTTATTCACGCGCGTCTGTTTATTATCTACGTGCACTGTTTATTGTTATCTCACCAATTCTGATTGTTCACGCGCGTCTGTTGATTATCTACGTGCACTGCTCATTGTTATCTCACCAATTGTGATTGTTCACGCGCGCCTGTTGATTATTTACGAGCACTGTTTATTGATATCTCACTTATTCGTATTGTTTACGCGCGTCTGTTGATTATCTACGCACCCTGTTGATTGTTATCTCACTAATTCTGATTGTTCACGCGCGTCTGTCGATTATCTACGTGCACTGCTCATTGTTGTCATCAATTCTTATTGTTCACGCGCGTCTGTTGATTATCTACGTGCACTGCTCATTGTTATCTCTCTAATTCTTATTATTCACGCGCGTCTGTTTATTATCTACGTGCACTGATCATTGTTGTCATCAATTCTTATTGTTCACGCGCGTCTGTTTATTATCTACGTGCACTGCTCATTGTTGTCATCAATTCTTATTGTTCACGCGCGTCTGTTGATTATCTACGTGCACTGCTCATTGTTATCTCTCTAATTCTTATTATTCACGCGCGTCTGTTGATTATCTACGCGCACTGATCATTGTTATCTCACTAATTCTTATTGTTCACACGCGCCTGTTTATTAAATACGTGCACTGTTTATTGTTATCTCACCAATTCTTATTGTTCACGCGCGTCTGTTGATTATCTACGTGCACTGTTCATTGTTATCTCACCAATTCTGATTGTTCATGCGCGTCTGTTGATTATCTAAGTGCACTGTTCATTGTTATCTCTCTAATTCTTATTATTCACGCGCGTCTGTTGATTATCTACGTGCACTGTTCATTGTTATCTCACTAATTCTGATTGTTCACGCGCGTCTGTTGATTATCTACGTGCACTGCTCATTATTATCTCACCAATTCTGATTGTTCACGCGCGTCTGTTGATTATCTACGTGCACTGTTCATTGTTATCTCACCGATTGTGATTGTTCACGCGCGCCTGTTGATTATTTACGAGCACTGTTTATTGATATCTCACTTATTCGTATTGTTTACGCGCGTCTGTTGATTATCTACGCACACTGTTGATTGTTATCTCACTAATTCTGATTGTTCACGCGCGTCTGTCGATTATCTACGTGCACTGCTCATTGTTGTCATCAATTCTTATTGTTCACGCGCGTCAGTTGATTATCTAAGTGCACTGCTCATTGTTATCTCTCGAATTCTTCTTATTCACGCGCGTCTGTTTATTATCTACGTGCACTGCTCATTGTTGTCATCAATTTTTATTGTACACGCGCGTCTGTTGATTATCTACGTGCACTGCTCATTGTTATCTCTCTAATTCTTCTTATTCACGCGCGTCTGTTTATTATCTACGTGCACTGTTTATTGTTATCTCACCAATTCTGATTGTTCACGCGCGTCTGTTGATTATCTACGTGCACTGCTCATTGTTATCTCACCAATTGTGATTGTTCACGCGCGCCTGTTGATTATTTACGAGCACTGTTTATTGATATCTCACTTATTCGTATTGTTTACGCGCGTCTGTTGATTATCTACGCACACTGTTGATTGTTATCTCACTAATTCTGATTGTTCACGCGCGTCTGTCGATTATCTACGTGCACTGCTCATTGTTGTCATCAATTCTTATTGTTCACGCGCGTCTGTTGATTATCTACGTGCACTGCTCATTGTTATCTCTCTAATTCTTCTTATTCACGCGCGTCTGTTTACTATCTACGTGCACTGTTTATTGTTATCTCACCAATTCTGATTGTTCACGCGCGTCTGTTGATTATCTACGCGCATTGGTCATTATCTCACTAATTCTGATTATTCACGCGCGTCTGTTTATTATCTACGTGCACTGTTCATTGTTATCTCACCAATTCTGATTGTTCACGCGCGTCTGTTGATTATCTACGTGCACTGTTCATTGTTATCTCACCAATTGTGATTGTTCACGCGCGCCTGTTGATTATTTACGAGCACTGTTTATTGATATCTCACTTATTCGTATTGTTTACGCGCGTCTGTTGATTATCTACGCACACTGTTGATTGTTATCTCACTAATTCTGATTGTTCACGCGCGTCTGTCGATTATCTACGTGCACTGCTCATTGTTGTCATCAATTCTTATTGTTCACGCGCGTCAGTTGGTTATCTACGTGCACTGCTCATTGTTATCTCTCTAATTCTTCTTATTCACGCGCGTCTGTTTATTATCTACGTGCACTGCTCATTGTTGTCATCAATTTTTATTGTACACGCGCGTCTGTTGATTATCTACGTGCACTGCTCATTGTTATCTCTCTAATTCTTCTTATTCACGCGCGTCTGTTTATTATCTACGTGCACTGTTTATTGTTATCTCACCAATTCTGATTGTTCACGCGCGTCTGTTGATTATCTACGTGCACTGCTCATTGTTATCTCACCAATTGTGATTGTTCACGCGCGCCTGTTGATTATTTACGAGCACTGTTTATTGATATCTCACTTATTCGTATTGTTTACGCGCGTCTGTTGATTATCTACGCACCCTGTTGATTGTTATCTCACTAATTCTGATTGTTCACGCGCGTCTGTCGATTATCTACGTGCACTGCTCATTGTTGTCATCAATTCTTATTGTTCACGCGCGTCTGTTGATTATCTACGTGCACTGCTCATTGTTATCTCTCTAATTCTTATTATTCACGCGCGTCTGTTTATTATCTACGTGCACTGATCATTGTTGTCATCAATTCTTATTGTTCACGCGCGTCTGTTTATTATCTACGTGCACTGCTCATTGTTGTCATCAATTCTTATTGTTCACGCGCGTCTGTTGATTATCTACGTGCACTGCTCATTGTTATCTCTCTAATTCTTATTATTCACGCGCGTCTGTTGATTATCTACGCGCACTGATCATTGTTATCTCACTAATTCTTATTGTTCACACGCGCCTGTTTATTAAATACGTGCACTGTTTATTGTTATCTCACCAATTCTTATTGTTCACGCGCGTCTGTTGATTATCTACGTGCACTGTTCATTGTTATCTCACCAATTCTGATTGTTCATGCGCGTCTGTTGATTATCTAAGTGCACTGTTCATTGTTATCTCTCTAATTCTTATTATTCACGCGCGTCTGTTGATTATCTACGTGCACTGTTCATTGTTATCTCACTAATTCTGATTGTTCACGCGCGTCTGTTGATTATCTACGTGCACTGCTCATTATTATCTCACTAATTCTGATTGTTTACGCGCGTCTGTTGATTATCTACGTGCACTGCTCATTGTTATCTCACTAATTCTGATTGTTCACGCGCGTCTGTTGATTATCTACGTGCACTGTTCATTGTTATCTCACCGATTGTGATTGTTCACGCGCGCCTGTTGATTATTTACGAGCACTGTTTATTGATATCTCACTTATTCGTATTGTTTACGCGCGTCTGTTGATTATCTACGCACACTGTTGATTGTTATCTCACTAATTCTGATTGTTCACGCGCGTCTGTCGATTATCTACGTGCACTGCTCATTGTTGTCATCAATTCTTATTGTTCACGCGCGTCAGTTGATTATCTAAGTGCACTGCTCATTGTTATCTCTCTAATTCTTCTTATTCACGCGCGTCTGTTTATTATCTACGTGCACTGCTCATTGTTGTCATCAATTTTTATTGTACACGCGCGTCTGTTGATTATCTACGTGCACTGCTCATTGTTATCTCTCTAATTCTTCTTATTCACGCGCGTCTGTTTATTATCTACGTGCACTGTTTATTGTTATCTCACCAATTCTGATTGTTCACGCGCGTCTGTTGATTATCTACGTGCACTGCTCATTGTTATCTCACCAATTGTGATTGTTCACGCGCGCCTGTTGATTATTTACGAGCACTGTTTATTGATATCTCACTTATTCGTATTGTTTACGCGCGTCTGTTGATTATCTACGCACACTGTTGATTGTTATCTCACTAATTCTGATTGTTCACGCGCGTCTGTCGATTATCTACGTGCACTGCTCATTGTTGTCATCAATTCTTATTGTTCACGCGCGTCTGTTGATTATCTACGTGCACTGCTCATTGTTATCTCTCTAATTCTTCTTATTCACGCGCGTCTGTTTATTATCTACGTGCACTGTTTATTGTTATCTCACCAATTCTGATTGTTCACGCGCGTCTGTTGATTATCTACGCACACTGCTCATTGTTATCTCTCTAATTCTTATTATTCACGCGCGTCTGTTTATTATCTACGTGCACTGTTCATTGTTGTCTCACTAATTCTTATTTTTCACACGCGCCTGTTGATTATCTACGCGCATTGGTCATTATCTCACTAATTCTGATTGTTCACGCGCGTCTGTTGATTATCTACGTGCACTGCTCATTGTTATCTCTCTAATTCTTATTATTCACGCGCGTCTGTTTATTATCTACGTGCACTGATCATTGTTATGTCACTAATTCTTATTGTTCACACGCGTCTGTTGATTATCTACGCGCATTGGTCATTGTTGTCATCAATTCTTATTGTTCACGCGCGTCTGTTTATTATCTACGTGCACTGCTCATTGTTGTCATCAATTCTTATTGTTCACGCGCGTCTGTTTATTATCTACGTGCACTGCTCATTGTTGTCATCAATTCTTATTGTTCACGCGCGTCTGTTGATTATCTACGTGCACTGCTCATTGTTATCTCTCTAATTCTTATTATTCACGCGCGTCTGTTGATTATCTACGCGCACTGATCATTGTTATCTCACTAATTCTTATTGTTCACACGCGCCTGTTTATTAAATACGTGCACTGTTTATTGTTATCTCACCAATTCTTATTGTTCACGCGCGTCTGTTGATTATCTACGTGCACTGTTCATTGTTATCTCACCAATTCTGATTGTTCACGCGCGTCTGTTGATTATCTAAGTGCACTGTTCATTGTTATCTCTCTAATTCTTATTATTCACGCGCGTCTGTTGATTATCTACGTGCACTGTTCATTGTTATCTCACTAATTCTGATTGTTCACGCGCGTCTGTTGATTATCTACGTGCACTGCTCATTATTATCTCACTAATTCTGATTGTTTACGCGCGTCTGTTGATTATCTACGTGCACTGCTCATTGTTATCTCACTAATTCTGATTGTTCACGCGCGTCTGTTGATTATCTACGTGCACTGCTCATTATTATCTCACTAATTCTGATTGTTTACGCGAGTTCGTTGATTATCTACGCGCACTGTTGATTGTTATCTCACAAATTCTGATTGTTCCCGCGCGTCTGTTGAATATCTACGCGCACTGATCATTGTTATATCACTAATTCTGATTGTTCACGCTCGTCTGTTGATTATCTACGCGCACTGATCATTGTAATCTCACCAATTCTTATTGTTTACGCGAGTTCGTTGATTGTCTACGCACACTGATCATTGTTATCTCACCAATTCTGATTGTTTACGAACGTCTGTTGATTATCTACGCGCTCTGATAATTGTTATCTCACCAATTCTGATTGTTCCCGCGCGTCTGTTGATTATCTACGCGCACTGATCATTGTTATCTCAATAATTCTGATTGTTCATGCTCGTCTGTTTATTAAATACGTGCACTGTTTATTGTTATCTCACCAATTCTGATTGTTCACGCGCGTCTTTTGATTATCTACGTGCACTGCTCATTGTTATCTCACTAATTCCGATTGTTCACGCGCGTCTGTTGATTATCTACGTGCACTGCTCACTGTTATCTCACCAATTTTTATTATTCACGCGCGTCTGTTTATTATCTACGCGCACTGCTCATTGTTATCTCACTAATTCTTATTGTTCAAGCGCGTCTGTTGATTATCTACGTGCATTGGTCATTATCTCACTAATTCTGATTGTTTAAGCGCGTCTGTTAAATATCTACGCGCACTGATCATTGTTATCTCACTAATTCTGATTGTTCACGCGCGTCTGTCGATTATCTACGTGCACTGCTCATTGTTGTCATCAATTCTTATTGTTCACGCGCGTCTGTTGATTATCTACGTGCACTGCTCATTGTTATCTCTCTAATTCTTCTTATTCACGCGCGTCTGTTTATTATCTACGTGCACTGTTTATTGTTATCTCACCAATTCTGATTGTTCACGCGCGTCTGTTGATTATCTACGCACACTGCTCATTGTTATCTCTCTAATTCTTATTATTCACGCGCGTCTGTTTATTATCTACGTGCACTATTCATTGTTGTCTCACCAATTCTGATTGTTCACGCGCGTCTGTTGATTATCTACGTGCACTGTTCATTGTTATCTCACCAATTGTGATTGTTCACGCGCGCCTGTTGATTATTTACGAGCACTGTTTATTGATATCTCACTTATTCGTATTGTTTACGCGCGTCTGTTGATTATCTACGCACACTGTTGATTGTTATCTCACTAATTCTGATTGTTCACGCGCGTCTGTCGATTATCTACGTGCACTGCTCATTGTTGTCATCAATTCTTATTGTTCACGCGCGTCAGTTGATTATCTACGTGCACTGCTCATTGTTATCTCTCTAATTCTTCTTATTCACGCGCGTCTGTTTATTATCTACGTGCACTGCTCATTGTTGTCATCAATTCTTATTGTTCACGCGCGTCTGTTGATTATCTACGTGCACTGCTCAATGTTATCTCTCTAATTCTTCTTATTCACGCGCGTCTGTTTATTATCTACGTGCACTGTTTATTGTTATCTCACCAATTCTGATTGTTCACGCGCGTCTGTTGATTATCTACGTGCACTGCTCATTGTTATCTTACCAATTGTGATTGTTCACGCGCGCCTGTTGATTATTTACGAGCACTGTTTATTGATATCTCACTTATTCGTATTGTTTACGCGCGTCTGTTGATTATCTACGCACACTGTTGATTGTTATCTCACTAATTCTGATTGTTCACGCGCGTCTGTCGATTATCTACGTGCACTGCTCATTGTTGTCATCAATTCTTATTGTTCACGCGCGTCTGTTGATTATCTACGTGCACTGCTCATTGTTATCTCTCTAATTCTTATTATTCACGCGCGTCTGTTTATTATCTACGTGCACTGATCATTGTTGTCATCAATTCTTATTGTTCACGTGCTTCTGTTTATTATCTACGTGCACTGCTCATTGTTGTCATCAATTATTATTGTTCACGCGCGTCTGTTGATTATCTACGTGCACTGCTCATTGTTTTCTCTCTAATTCTTATTATTCACGCGCGTCTGTTGATTATCTACGCGCACTGATCATTGTTATCTCACTAATTCTTATTGTTCACACGCGCCTGTTTATTAAATACGTGCACTGTTTATTGTTATCTCACCAATTCTTATTGTTCACGCGCGTCTGTTGATTATCTACGTGCACTGTTCATTGTTATCTCACCAATACTGATTGTTCACGCGCGTCTGTTGATTATCTAAGTGCACTGTTCATTGTTATCTCTCTAATTCTTATTATTCACGCGCGTCTGTTGATTATCTACGTGCACTGTTTATTGTTATCTCACTAATTCTTATTATTCAAGCGCGTCTGTTGATTATCTACGCGCATTGGTCATTATCTTACTAATTCTGATTGTTCACGCGCGTCTGTTAAATATCTACGCGCACTGATCATTGTTATCTCACCAATTCTGATTGTTCACGCGCGTCTGTTGATTATCTACGCGCACTGCTCATTGTTATCTCACTAATTCTGATTGTTCACGCGCGTCTGTTGATTATCTACGTGCACTGCTCATTATTATCTCACTAATTCTGATTGTTTACGCGCGTCTGTTGATTATCTACGTGCACTGCTTATTGTTATCTCACTAATTCTTATTATTCACGCGCGTCTGTTGATTATCTACGTGCACTGTTCATTGTTATCTCACTAATTCTTATTATTCACGCGCGTCTGTTGATTATCTACGCGCACTGTTCATTGTTATCTCACCAATTCTGATTGTTCACGCGCGTCTGTTGATAGTATCTACGTGCACTGATCATTGTTAACTCTCTAATTCTTATTATTCACGCGCGTCTGTTTATTATCTACGCGCACTGCTCATTGTTATCTCACCAATTCTAATTGTTCACGCGCGTCTGTTGATTCTCTACGCGCTCTGATCATTATTATCTCACCAATTCTGAT
The DNA here is from genome assembly GCF_932526225.1 of Nematostella vectensis. NCBI lineage: Eukaryota > Metazoa > Cnidaria > Anthozoa > Actiniaria > Edwardsiidae > Nematostella > Nematostella vectensis. The sequence continues at coordinate 6,374,607 of NC_064046.1, forward strand.
TGTTCCCGCGCGTCTGTTGATTATCTACGCGCACTGATCATTGTTATCTCACCAATTCTAATTGTTCACGCGCGTCTGTTGATTATCTACGCGCTCTGATAATTGTTATCTCACCAATTCTGATTGTTCCCGCGCGTCTGTTGATTATCTACGCGCACTGATCATTGTTCTCTCACTAATTCTGATTGTTTACGCTCGTCTGTTGATTATCTACGCGCACTGATCATTGTTATCTCACTAATTCTGATTGTTCACGCTCGTCTGTTGATTATCTACGCGCACTGATCATTGTAATCTCACCAATTCTTATTGTTTACGCGAGTTCGTTGATTGTCTACGCACACTGATCATTGTTATCTCACCAATTCTAATTGTTCACGCGCGTCTGTTGATTATCTACGCGCTCTGATAATTGTTATCTCACTAATTCTGATTGTTCCCGCGCGTCTGTTGAATATCTACGCGCACTGATCATTGTTATCTCACTAATTCTGATTGTTCACGCTCGTCTGTTGATTATCTACGCGCACTGATCATTGTAATCTCACCAATTCTTATTGTTTACGCGAGTTCGTTGATTGTCTACGCACACTGATCATTGTTATCTCTCTAATTCTGATTGTTCACGCGCGTCTGTTGATTAAATACGTGCACTGTTTATTGTTATCTCACCAATTCTTATTGTTCACGCGCGTCTGTTGATTATCTACGCGCACTGATTATTGTTATCTCACTAATTCTTATTATTCACGCGCGTCTGTTAATTATCTACGTGCACTGTTCATTGTTATCTCACTAATTCATATTGTTCACGCGCGTTTGTCGATTATCTACGTGCACTGCTCATTGTTGTCATCAATTCATATTGTTCACGCGCGTCTGTTTATTATCTACGTGCACTGCTCATTGTTATCTCTCTAATTCTGATTGTTCACGCGCGTCTGTTGATTATCTACGTGCACTGTTTATTGTTATCTCACCAATTCTTATTGTTCACGCGCGTCTGTTGATTATCTACGCGCACTGATCATTGTTATCTCACTAATTCTGATTGTTCACGCGCGTCTGTTTATTATCTACGTGCACTGCTCATTGTTATCTCTCTAATTCTTATTATTCACGCGCGTCTGTTTATTATCTACGTGCACTGTTTATTGTTATCTCACCAATTCTGATTGTTCACGCGCGTCTGTTGATTATCTACGTGCACTGCTCATTGTTGTCATCAATTATTATTGTTCACGCGCGTCTGTTGATTATCTACGTGCACTGCTCATTGTTATCTCTCTAATTCTTATTATTCACGCGCGTCTGTTTATTATCTACGTGCACTGTTTATTGTTATCTCACCAATTCTGATTGTTCACTCGCGTCTGTTTATTATCTACGTGCACTGTTCATTGTTGTCTCACTAATTCTTATTTTTCACACGCGCCTGTTGATTATCTACGCGCATTGGTCATTATCTCACTAATTCTGATTATTCACGCGCGTCTGTTTATTATCTACGTGCACTGTTCATTGTTATCTCACCAATTCTGACTGTTCACGCGCGTCTGTTGATTATCTACGTGCACTGTTCATTGTTATCTCACCAATTGTGATTGTTCACGCGCGTCTGTTGATGATCTACGCGCACTGCTCATTGTTATCTCACTAATTCTTATTGTTCACACGCGTCTGTTGATTATTTACGAGCATTGTTTATTGATATCTCACTTATTCTGATTGTTTACGCGCGTCTGTTGATTATCTACGCACACTGTTGATTGTTATCTCACTAATTCTGATTGTTTACGCGTGTTTGTTGATTATCTACGCACACTGTTGATTGTTATCTCACCAATTCTGATTGTTCACGCGGGTCTGTTGATTATCTACGCACAATAATCATTGTTATCTCACTAATTCTTATTGTTTACGCGAGTTCGTTGGTTATCTACGCACACTGATCATTGTTATCTCACCAATTCTGATTGTTTACGGGCGTCTGTTAATTATCTACGCGCACTGATCATTGTTATCTCACCAATTCTTGTTGTTTACGCGTGATTACGCGTGTCTGTTGATTATCTACGCGCACTGCTCATTGTTATCTCACCAATTCTGATTGTTCACACGCGTCTGTTGATTATCTACGCGCGTTGTTCATTGTTATCTCACCAATTCTTATTATTCACGCGCGTCTGTTGATTATCTACGCGCACTGCTCATTGTTATCTCACCAATTCTGATTGTTCACACGCGTCTGTTGATTATCTACGCGCGTTGTTCATTGTTATCTCACCAATTTTGATTGTTCACACGCGTCTGTTGATTATCTACGCGCACTGCTCATTGTTATCTCACTAATTCTTATTGTTCACGCGCGTCTGTTGATTATCTACGCGCACTGTTGATTGTTATCTCACTAATTCCGATTGTTTACGCGTGTCTGTTGATTATTTACGAGCACTGATCATTGTTATCTCACCAATTCTAATTGTTTACGCGCGCCTGTTCATTATCTACGCGCACTGTTTATTGTTATCTCACCAATTCTTATTGTTCACGCGCGTCTGTTGATTATCTACGCGCACTTATTATTGTTATCTCAATAATTCTTATTGTTCACGCGCGTCTGTTGATTATCTACGTGCACTGCTCATTGTTATCTCTCTAATTCTTATTATTCACGCGCGTCTGTTTATTATCTACGTGCACTGTTTATTGTTATCTCACCAATTCTGATTGTTCACGCGCGTCTGTTGATTATCTACGTGCACTGCTCATTGTTATCTCACTAATTCTGATTGTTCACGCGCGTCTGTTGATTATCTACGTGCACTGCTCATTGTTATCTCTCTAATTCTTATTATTCACGCGCGTCTGTTTATTATCTACGTGCACTGTTTATTGTTATCTCACCAATTCTGATTGTTCACGCGCGTCTGTTGATTATCCATGTGTACTGCTCATTGTTCTCACTAATCCTAATTGTTCACGAGTGTCTGTTGATTATCCATGTGCACTGCTCATTGTTCTCACTAATTCTAATTGCTGCTTGCCCTTACGTTGAGCCAAGCAACATAAGACTCTTACGCTTAAGTCTTTGCTTATGCTTATGTGCTTGTGAGAACCAACCTTATCTACGTGCACTGCTAATTGCTATCTCACCAATTCTGATCACCTACACTGCCTATTCTGACTGTTTACGCTCATGATCAATGAACAACCAAATGTCCATTACCTATTGTTCTTGTTTCCTCACATATTGCCCTTACAGTATGTGCACCTGTTCATAATGTACACCTTGTTTTGCAAGGTGTAATGTCCAGTCGCAAGACTCCTTTTATCTATGCCAGTCTAGTACATACATCTGTTCGGGTATGTACCAGCATATGGTACTTACAGCATTTGACCACTCCAACATCAAACTTGTTTCATATGGACCAAAAACCTGTGGAAAGTGGTTACATGCTTATTGTTCTCATAGTTTTATCATAATCATCATCGCCATCTCCCCATCCCCATTTTTATCATCATCATCATCATCATTGTCATTATCACCGTTTTTATCACCATCATTACTATAATTACTATAATCACTATAATCACTATAACCATTATCATTTTCATCACCAAACATTTCTATCACTAATCATAATCAACCCATTATCATTCTTGCTAAAAGTCAAAGTTCAAATCTTGAGAGTGTTACCTCAGCATCAGGCTTGTCATGCCATTTGTACTCCCAATATAATGTCTGGCCTGTCCTACGGCTTTTATTACTACGTGGAATTTCAGCCTATAACAAAATGGAAAAGAAATATAGTCCCAGGCCCCATAAGATTGAAGGGGCACAATACAGAAAATACAGTATTTGTCATTTTCTTATAATTTTTTTTAATATTGGGGAGCACATGCTTCCAGGTCTGAAGGATTAACCCTGGCAGTACTAGTATTTAGGCAAATATTGGCATCCTAAAGATGAAACATTGTTTTCTTGGGAGAAAGGAAAGTAATAGACAGTTGCTATTTTTTTACAGTTTAACTAAAATACAGAGATAATTGAACAATGGCTAACAGAACCAGGCCGGCACCCCATAATTATTTTGTTTGGTGAGTGCCTCCCTCTCCCCCCCCCCCCCCCCCCCCACACACAAAAAAAAGAGTTTATGTAAGCTTTATATTCTTATAGTTAACTATGACTCTTCAGTAGGAGCACATCTCTAAAGATGCCATTTTAGAGAAACTAGGGGTTCACAATAACAAATACAGTCATTACTGTACCTTACGTCTCCTCTCAGCTCCACTTATGGTTATTTGTCTACCATCCAGTTGCTGAAAAGAGGTATTTCAAAGCAGTCAAAAAATAATGCAAGCCCTTCAAGTATCATATCCAGGTTCACCTACCGGGTGGTGGTGTTTGCACCATCTTATTGCCTTTGACGCTGAAAACATACCATATCAAATAAAACAAGGCACATGTGATATTGCAGAAAACCATAACTTCTAGTTTGCCAGATTAATGAAGCTACATCATAAGTTGTCTTGATTTTCAAATATCTTTGGGAATTATACCGTATTATGCTAAATCTAGCAAATGAGTGAAGAGATACTGGTTCCAATTATTATATCATTTAATATATAGGTGTCTGGACAATAAGCCTTAAAGTATGCAAATACACAAAAACTGTCTGTACTTCTGCTATGGTGTTGTTCTATTCAGAAAAGGGTAATAAAGAGTGCAGTAGTAATTGTTATAATTGGTTGTCATAATTGTTACCAGACTCTGGTTCTGTGAAGGTTATAAATGCAAATCCACGTGAGATGCCAGTCTCGTGATCTTTGATAATCTAAGGAGCAAAAACAAAATAATATGAAAAAAGGCAACACTTCTTTTAACAGCAGGGGACCATAGGCTATAATATTGTCAGCAACCCTATTAACAAATGGGGTAGTGTAAGAAAAAAAAAAGAATTTCAACATGCAAAAAGAACGTATTCTAAAAACATAAGCTGATGTAATTTCTGGTATATAACAAAAATGAAATGTAAATAGAATAGCACATACTCCCTATTCTTTCCTCTCTTTAAAAAGCCTACAGTGCAATCAATACAAATGCATTATACATAGATCACAAATCTTCAGACAAATCTTTAGATATTAGAAGTGATGGACAATTTAATATCTGATGGGAGAGATGTTATTTTTCCTGCTTGATATATATTTCTTTCTAATTTTTGTATCACTGGACTTGGCTGACTGTGTCAAGATATTACTGCTCATGTTTTTACCTTCTTCACGGCATGTTAGTCATCAAATACAGGGTTGTTCAACAATAACCCTGTTGGTTAGTTTTCCTTACCCTTAGCCCTTCAATTTCACCAAATACTGAGAAATATTCAGCAAGAGTAACTGGAAAAAAGAAGTTGAAATCATATAAGACTTCTTGATCTCCATGAGCACACAGTTTATGCATATGAAAAAGCTGTGCAACCATTATATGAATTTTAGCTGCAAATCTCAAGTTTGAGCCTTGGTTGACTCAGATTTTAAGAATAGCTTTTCAACAGCTTTTCTGCTCATTTTATGAGAAAAAGATCACACAACTTCAACAAATATTATATTCAAATGAATACACATGTATTATAAAGAACTTCAAGAAGGCCAATCATACCACAATTTTATGCTCCCGCACAATACCGATTTACTCAAAGAATCCATTTCCATCAGCTAATTCAAGCATGTGACTGAGATACTTCCAATAAAATATTGCTAATAAGGTATTAAACTTCAACCAAGGGTGGTTATTTTGAAGTTTTCTTGTAAACGAACCAGTGCAGTTTCAATAGTAAACAATAATTACATATTCTTATCTGGTTGCTTGTTTGCCATTTGAAAATATATTTGAAACTTTCAGCTTGTTTCTAAGTTTACTGTTAAAACCCAAAGTAAACAAAGTAAATAAAATAAAATCACTGATATGATATCTAAGAGAAATTTTACTATTGAAGTAAGTGAGACTTGGAAGGAAGCAGAGACAAAAGACGATCACCTTAAATAAAGCATAGAGGAGCAACAAGTGGAGAATGAAGTGAATGAACAGTTTTTTCATTCCCATTCTATATAATCAAGCAAATTCAGACTTCTACTCTTCTTTCTTTGTCTCTGTCATGTTCGCAAGTGAAAAACCCACTTAGAGTAACCCTTCTTGGGTAGATGCTGTACCTGGCTTGGTATCCCTGTTTAGATTTCCAACAAACACTTTTGACCTTGGGTTATCTTAGAAAAGGAAAATCTATTAGTGTGGTTCCTGTGAAGAAATTTATAAGTGTAGTTAGGGTGAAGTCAATATAAGGTTCTAAGAAAAGGCAAATCCATAAGTGTGGTGCCCATAAAATGTATTAATGTAATTTGCATAGACAGCTTAGCCCCGCACCACCCTAGACCCAACTTGTCTTTCCACAGGTAGCCCAGGCAATGGTTTTGAAGCTTGTTCATAGCTTAGAATTGGCTGTTATTCTTAGGGGTAAAATGAATGGATTGAAGTCGGGATATTTTTAACATTGCCAATAAAATTGCCTTTAAACTTGTTGTTGTCATATTTATGTGTTATATACGATTTTGGGTGAATAAAGACTGTGGTCTTTGTAGTGTCCGCCGCGTTGCATTATGGATTGTTAAGGTGCGCAATGCACCATGGTAGAACACATGTTAGAGATCCGCCATCTTGTATTAAATGTGGAAGACCACGAGTCTGTTTCTTTTTGCTTTGTTCCTTGACGAAAACCACATTCTGGCGACGAGGATGGGATCAACAACTGGATAAACACATACTGAAGTTAAATCTGTCAAAAAAAAAGCCGGTATGGCCGTCTGTTTATCAGGATTACCAACGCCAAAAGCCTTCGACTGCATTGGCGAACCAGCCACGCTGGAACAAAGATGGACAATCTGGAAGTCCGAATTTGAGCTCTACTGCACTGCATCTGGCATCAAAGACTCGAAACAACAACGAGCAATACTTCTTCACCTAGCAGGAGCTGGAATACGAGAAATTTTTCACGCTTTTACGGCTGAACAACAGGGGGAGGACTATAAAACAGCCATGGACTCCCTCACTCAACACTTCAAACTCAAGAAAAACGTACCGATGGCCAGGCAAGCCTTCTTGACAGCGGTACCAAAACCCGGTGAGAGGATTCATCAATTTGCAATTAGACTGCAAACCCTTTGCGAACACTGCGAGTACAACGACCAAAAGGACAGTCAAATTCGAGATAGAATTTTGACCTTCATATTGGATAAACCCCTCAAAGCAAAACTCTTTCGTGAGGAAGGTCTGACTCTCAGCAAGCTCCTGGAAATTGTCAACACGTACCATGACAAAGAAGCACTAGTTCTTGTGCCAGATCAAGGTGGTGTTAACCAATTGAGAGTACAACAGAAGCCTGACAGTGCTGGTCCCAAGTTTGATGGCAGATGTCATTGTTGCAATAAGCAGGGTCATAAAGCTGCTGACTGCAGATGTAGCCAAAATCACCAATGTGAAAAATGTGGGAAAATAGGACATTTCAAGGTCTGCTGCAAATCAAAGCAGACATCTGGAAAAGCAAAGTCTGCAAGTGGACCAAAATCAAAGGGCAGGAAGCCATCTCATGTAAGACAAGTGGAAGCTGTTGATGTTCAAGAAACTGATAGCGAAGAGGAAGAAGATGTTTTTAATGTATTCTGCACGCACACAGAGTCACCGCCTGGTACTATGGAGATATCTATTGGAGGTGTTATACAGAATGTCATCATTGATTCGGGTGCAAGCTGTAACCTTATGTCAGAAAGGACATTCAATGACTTATCAAAAGGAGACATTGTTTTGAAGCCAAGTAGCAAGCAAATTTTTGCATATTCGTCTAGTGATGCTTTAAATCTTAAGGGTAGTTGTATGCTTAATGTGCATGTACCAGAAACAAATGTGGATAAGCGCGCAAAGTTTTTCATTGTCTCTGGAAAAGCGTCAACTTTGTTAGGTCGTGAATTATCTGAAGCTCTAGGCATACTCAAAGTAGGAGTTCAGGTTAATAGTTGTAGCTCAGATTTCTCAGCTATAAATACTCAGTTAAACAGCAAAGCAGCGCTTAAGGCCAAATTTCCTAATGTTTTTCATGGTTTGGGCAAGCTTAAAGGTTTTAAACTCAAGTTACATATTGATCAGAATATTAAGCCAGTAGCACAACCATTGCGTAGGATTCCTTTTAGTCGCAGGCAGAAGGTCGCTGACAAGTTAGAGGAACTTGAGAAGCTTGGTGTGGTGGAAAAGGTAAACAGTCCTACAAGTTGGATCAATCCCCTTGTGGCAGTCGAAAAGCCAAATGGAGATGTTCGCATTTGTTTGGACATGCGCCAGGCCAATCAGGCTATCTTAAGAGAAAGACACCCAGTACCTACTATGCAAGAAACCCTACAAGAAATCTCAGATGCAAAGATTTTCACCAAATTGGATTTAAACATGGCTTTCCATCAAATCGAGTTATCCCCAGAGTCCCGAGACATAACTACTTTCGCAGCGCCAACAGGTTTATATCGCTACTGTCGATTGCTCTTCGGTGTGAACATGGCTACCGAGAAGTTCCAGAACCTGATATGGCAAGTTTTGAAAGACTGCCCTGGAGCCTTCAACATGCATGACGACATTCTTATAGTGGGTAGGAACCAAAAGGAGCATGACGAGAACCTGGAAAGAGCTGTCCAAAAGCTGCAAGACAGCGGGCTCACCCTCAACTATGAGAAATGTGTGGTAGGAGCCTCGAGTATGGATTTCATGGGAGACACCATTTCTGCAGATGGTCTTAAGTTATCTGACAAAAGAGTCGAAGCAATTGTCGAGGCACCTGCACCAACCAACCAATCAGAGGTGAGAAGTTTCCTTGGTTCTGCTCAATTTTGTGCCAAATTCATTCCACAGTTTGCAACCATTTCTGCTCCCCTGTGGGATCTTACCAGTAAAAATGCTAAATGGAAATGGGGTACCAAAGAGGCAGAATCATTTGCACAAATTAAGCACTTGCTAACATGTGCACCAGTCATGTCTTATTTTACACAGGGAGCCCAGACCAGGATTATCACTGACGCCTCACCAGTTGGCCTGGGGGCCATACTAGAGCAAAGACAACCTGGTGATGGTCAATTTCGACCAGTGTACTACGCAAGTCGTAAGCTTAGTAAGGTTGAACAGCGCTACTCACAGTTCGAGCGAGAGGCCCTTGCTGTCAAATGGGCCTGTGAGAAATTTCACATGTTCCTTTATGGAACCCATTTTGAAATACTAACTGATCACAAACCCTTAATTTCAGTCCTAGGTCCAACGTCTAAACCTCCGTCTGCTAGGATTGAACGCTGGCTGTTGTACCTTCAGCAATTCAGCTATGTGGTCAGGCACATTTCCGGAAAGGAAAATTCAGCCGACGCCCTGAGTCGTTTACCAGTTGGTCCAGTACAGACAGCTGATTCTAAAGCAACCAGCGAGTATGTGTTTAGCACTGCAAAGGCCGCAGTACCTGTCGCCATGACCCCAAAGCATGTAGAGGTTGTTTCAGAGAAGGACCCAACCCTTATTCTGGTACGCGAAGCAATTAGAAGTGGAGACTTCACCCGCCTCACAGGTACCTTGTACAAAGCAGTGTCAAAGGAGTTGTGGATTGCCGGACAATTAGTGATGCGTGGAAACCGAATTGTGCTACCAGAATCCCTATGGAAGCAAGCAATTATTTTAGCTCATGAGGGACACCAAGGAATGGTGCGCACAAAATCCCGCCTGCGAAGCAAACTATGGTGGCCGCAGATGGATGCACAGGCTGAACAGTTCATCAAGGCCTGCTACCCCTGCCAGCTAGTTGGACCACGTGGCAAACCGGAACCTGTTCGATCAACAGAACTACCTGAAGAACCATGGGAGGACCTCGCCACAGATTTGACTGAGATACCTGGAGGAAACCACTTGCTGGTAGTTGTGGATAACTACTCCAGATGGCCAGAGGTAGTACTCCTTAAGAAAACCGATGCACCACACGTCATCACGGCATTGGAGGGAATATTCAGAACACATGGCATACCATACACGGTTCGCAGCGACAACGGACCGCCCTTTGCCTCGAAAGAATTTGAGAATTTCTTAGAGTTCTTAGGCATAGAACATAAGAAAGGAATTCCATATTGGCCACAGAGCAGCGGCGAAGTGGAACGATGTAACAGAACAATTCTTAAAGTGATTCGGAAAGCAAACTTGCAAGGAAATGATTGGAAGAAAGCGCTTGATGATTTCCTCTTTCAGTATCGCACAACAAACCATGCCGCAACTGGATGCTCGCCAGCCGAACTCCTAATGGGAAGGCAGCTCCGAGACAAGCTACCTAGTGTAAAGATTCCGAAGGATAGAGCGACAGAGTCAGAGTGGCAACACAAACTTAGGGACAGAGACGCTCTATCAAAACTCAGACAGAAAGAGTATGCTGATGCTAGAAGACATGCTGAGCCAAGTGGAATTGATGAAGGCGATGAAGTACTGCTGCGACAGACTCGCCGCGAGAACAAACTCTCTCCAGTTTTTGAGCCTGAAGCTTACAAGGTTTTGCAGAAGACAGGTAATGCAGTTGTACTGGAGGATTCTGATGGAAATAGGAAGATGAGGAATGTAGCACAAATGAAGAAGTTCATCAAACCACAGGAAGCAGTCGCCGCAGACATGCTGCCTACTCCACCTGAAATCGCGCAGGAACACCAAACCGCACCTGAGACCCAGAACCAGTCCACACTTGATTGTACAGCTGAAATGCCAGCGTCTCCTGGTTCTCTAGCCAATCAGCGACCTGCGCGCACTAGGCAACAACCTGTTCGTTTTAAGGATTATGTGCTACAATAAGTTTTGTTAGTTTTATTTTTCTTTTCAGTTTTTACATACATGCGTAGGACCCCTACTATAGCTGTTATAGTTATTTAGCTCCTAGTATGGACTTTAATGCTAAGTAAGGGGGGGATGTAGTGTCCGCCGCGTTGCATTATGGATTGTTAAGGTGCGCAATGCACCATGGTAGAACACATGTTAGAGATCCGCCATCTTGTATTAAATGTGGAAGACCACGAGTCTGTTTCTTTTTGCTTTGTTCCTTGCCGAACACCACAGTCTTTATTGGCAATGTTTCACAAAAAATCGCGACTTCAATCCACTTGTTTTACCTCTAAGAATAACAACCGATTCCAAGCTACGAACAAGCTTCAAAACCATTGCCTGGGCTACCTGTTGTGTTTCTCACAGTTTCTGCATTAACATGCAGACTGTCGACGTTTGCAACCTGTTGATATGGAAGAGAGATGGAGAAGGACAAAAGAGACAATCTTATATCTCTCTAAACTCATAAAATTGAGATTTTTGGAAAGAAAAAAAACAACAACATCCCAACTAAGTTTATCTCATTAATTATAAATAATTCACTGGTGCGGGTGGAGGGCCTGTGCAGAAACTGACATGACTTTTGCAAAGTACATTTGTGACGCAGTGTGGGGACAAGTCTTATAGGTAAAAACTGTCAATTCCCCCACCCCCTCGTGACAGATTCTCTTTCTAGAGTGCTCTTAACCCCCACCTTAACCCCACACTTCCCCGGGACCATAAGGGTGGGGGGTTTCAAATGACTAGTGCATTATTATACTATTAGCTTTTCATTAGCAAGGACTTTTATTTACTGTTGTATATACTGTAAGGCTTACTGGGTTATACTTAAAACGTTCCGAAAAAGCAGAGTTATCAAATCTTTAAGCTTTCTGACTTACATCGTTTCCGTTTCATGCCGGCGTAAATTGACTCCGTTGAGTGTGTCTGTCTATGAAGTGGCACACCAGACACAGGCCTCTCTTTCTGCCATTCCTCAAGTTTTCTCAGTTGTTCTTTGGGAGGCTTTGCTCCACTAACGTTGCTCTTATAACTCCATCCGAAGGTCGCCATCTTGAATCCTGAGCCCATAATACTAGTCAGCGGTATCGCGCTTTTCAAAATGCGCGCTCAGACGATTCCAAACATTGAAATCATTGCAAGAAAATCGAAGGTAGGAGGCCTCAGCTTTTCGTATTTATTTTCAAAATATTTGCTTATTATCCATAATAGACTTTTGACAGTGAAATCAACTGTCGTTGGTAATCGTTTGGTTCACAGGAATTCTGTTGCAATCGTCTATTTGTTTGAATGGCTGCAAATCGTCGATGTCATATCAAATTTTGCACTGAGAGTGTTATCACCTTTGAACGTTGACAGTTGGAAATTCGAGAGGAACACATGACGAATAAGGAGGGCAGACTCAAAATAATGGCGCTTTAACGTATTCGGAAGGATTCGAGCAATTATATTATGCATTATGCTCGAGCAGTTACAGTGCGGTTAATGTTGGCCACAGTTTGATGAATATCTGAGATCGTTTCTCAAGATAATTGTCGCGTAGGCTTTGATTGAGCAGAAACTAGTATAGAAAATGGAGCCGTTACGTGTCAAACTTGATGATTTAATGAGCTTTAATGACGAGGAAGAGAAGAAGTCATCCGCAAATTCTAGAGTTTCTTGGCTATCTGTACTTTCCTCTGAGTTTGAAGAACCCCCGAGGGGCAGTGACAACGATCTTGGCAATGAGCTATCTAAACCAGACTTTTCTTTACCTGATATCACCGGAGCAAACTACGGGTATCAAGGCCAAGCTAGTGATAACAGACATGGGGTTGACTATGGTGCTAGTTCTCGACCTGGTGCAAGCTTAGAGCCAATGACAGTGTTTGGCTTGTTTGCTCAAAAATCTGACAGTCAAAGTAAGAGACGAATAAGTGATCCAGGAAGCTCTGTAGAGCCACAGCCTTGCCAGCCAAGCCTTTCTCAGCACTCTCTTTCACAATATGACATGTCAGAGACACTGTCTGTTGCCAAGGCATTTGGATTTGAGGGGACAAATCCTTTTGTCTCCATGGAAACAACCAACTCAATGGGTGAACCTAGAGCTTCTAATGTCCCACCTCCAGTTCCACCCAAAACAAGGAAATACTTTGATGGACAGCAAAATAAAGAGACTGATCCTAAGAAAGAGGTGTATACTTCCACACTTCAAGTCATTCTAAGTAAATCAGAGGAGGCAGAGAAATTCAGAGAAAATGAAGGTCTGAAGCGCACGGATAGTATGAGTTCAACAGATTCCTTCCACCCCTATGGGTCTATTTCCCTCAGGCGCAATTTATCAAACAGATCTCTAGCAAGTCCTGGCCCCCAGTGTGAAAGCAGTCACACTACTCCTTTAAAAAAGATTGATACTACTGATAGGGAACCAGAATCTGCTAATTTTGAAAAGTGGAATGACTTCACAGACCTTCAAGTAGCCTTACCAGATTTAGACAAAGAGGAAAAAGAGTTTTTTGGCCATGCAATATCACAGACAAAGTCCATACCTCAACCTAAAAAAAAGAGTGAAACTCATCGTTACTCAATCCATGATAGTTCTGCAAAATCTTTGCCTCGTAGACCTAGAATCGAGGACTCTAAACCAGAGATGTTCCTAGGGGGTGGGTTATTTGAGGTTGCTAAGGAACGTGATGCTGAGGTGATTGCATTTGGTGAGATGCTGTCAGAAGTGCGGAGTAACTTTCACTGGTATGAGTCTAGCAACCGAGGATATGTTTTGAGTCCAGCTCTACCATCAAGGTTTGGGAAAACCATCTGTAACAGGGAAACAGAAGTAGTTGTTGTTATTTTTACAGAAGGGCGAAGAGATACATTTCGTTTCGCAATTGACACATGGGCCTCAGTGAAAGAGGTCCTTGAACTAACTCTAAGCTGTTTGTCAAATTCTGATGTAAACATAGAGCATGCCTCCACTACACACATTTTGAAGATATGCGGGAGATCAGAGTATCTGGAGGCACAGAGGAAACTGGTTGAATATGAATACATTCAGGAGTGTTTGAAATTCCAGAAAGAGGTTCAATTTGTGTTATTAGAGAATGACAAAGTGTCCAGGCTTCTAGCTAGGACAGCATCAGATGATGAAATAGATCTGGTACCAAGAAGCTATAAAGACTTTTTTAATTTATCACACACCACAGCAGTTTCCCAGTATGGTCTGACAGTTTTGGTAGAATCGTTTACTGAGGAAACATCACGACTTTTGCAGGAAGCTACAAGTCTGGTCAACCCCAAGTTTGAACCAAGTCCCATAATTCAACTGACAAAGGCTATTTGTTCTACTCTAGCATCCATTGAGACTGCTGATATCCATGTTGCAGTTGATGCTCTTAACCTCTTTCATGAAGTCAATAAGAACAGTGCAGTCCTGAATGTTACAATCTTGAAAAATTTACTCTCCAACTTGAAAGATTCAGTGTTCCTTCTGATAGAAATGTACTGTGATGCATTTGATACTGAGTTCGCCTCCAGACAGATTTCAAGACCAGGTCTTTCTGGGACATTAGACGTCAGTTCTATGACTGACAAGCTAAAGGTCCATATTTCCTCTGCACATAGAATTCCACTCTATTGGAAACAGGACTTTGAGAATTTTTCTGTAGATGGTGGGGTGTACTATGGTGGTTGCTTGCTCTGCCCAATTGAAACAACAACCCAGAGTAAGTTAACACGCAAGTTTTCCGAGCTTCTCCAATGGGGTGATTGGCTTAAGTTTGACATACCTGTCAAGAGGTTGCCACGTGAGTCACGCCTCTGCCTCACCCTCTACGGAACCAAACCCTCCTCTAAAGGAAACCCAAGCGCAAGGTCAGCTCTAGGCTGGGTGGCCCTGCAGCTTTTTAACTTTAATGGTGTACTGTTGACTGGTACACAAATTCTTGGACTCTGGCCAGATTCCAAGGCAAACCCTGTTGGTTCCTGCACATCGAACCTTCTACACCCCAACAGTGTCTTACTCCTGGTAACATTTGAGAGATACCTATCAGAAATTGTATTCCCTGACTGCAGTGATTTCCCCGGTTTTGATGATATGGACCACTGCATCCCTGAGGCAGACTATGGCCTGTTTGAAGAGATCCTTATGAAGGATTTATTCAATGAGTTGAAGCCAAATGAGAGGAGTATTCTGTGGGAGCATAGGTTTTATTGTCGTAGTGTACCGCGGGCATTGCCTCTGGTCCTGTCTTCAGCTCCATCATGGGATATCCAGTCCTTGCCAGAGATCTACAAGCTTCTACATACATGGTCACCGATGAGTCCAGTGGATGCCATGGAACTTCTCAAGGTGAGGCTTTGCAGATATAAGCAGTCGACCCCTTAACGAAGGCCAATCGCTCCGCCATTTTATGCTCCCGCTCAATGCAGAGTCACAAAGAGAATCCATTTCCATCAATTAATTCGAGCAAGTGACCGAGAAATATTCAATCAAATAGCATTAATAAACTATCAGTCTTTAATCGTGGATGGCTTTTTTTAATTTTACTTGCAAATAAATCGTTTATATTTTCAGTTGTAAACAATAACAAATGAGAAGTTGATAACACTCTTTAACTCCGCCAACATCTTTAAACATACTTGTATATCCAGCCTAAATAATGATCCTTTTTGTTTACTTCAAATGTAGTAAAGATTTAATGACATATGTATATAGGTAACTTATTGTATAGTTCAAAGGGGTATCTTTTAGCAGGCGACTTCAGGCCATATTCCTTGTTTTTTCTCAGGAAAACCGTCCCATTACTCTTACCATATCACTGACCCTCAGACATTATATTCCAGGTAAACTTCCCAGACCGCCATGTGCGATCCATGGCCGTGCGATGGATGGCAAACTTTAGTGATGACGAGCTATGTGACTACCTGCCTCAGCTTGTCCAGGCATTAAAGTATGAAATCTACCATGATTCCGCCCTTACTCGCTTCCTGGTCAGGAGAGCGCTTGGTAATGTGCGTCTCATGCACCTGCTCTTTTGGTTCTTGAAGGACAAAATCAGCGAGCCCCAGTTTGGCCAGAGATTCCAGGTAAAGTAATTTCTGAGGTTTTGGCGTATTACAGTAGTTGTTGCACTGATTTATCGTAACTAATGCCTTTCAGAGAAATGAATGTGTTTGAGCTGTTCTGTTGATTCAGTTGGGGCAAAATAAGCACTTCGTCAATAACTTTTCTAATGAAATTTGACTTAGTCAAAATATCGTATAAGCCCTCTTTTGCCTTTTCAAGCTTTATTGCGTCACAGGGAGGAAAGCTTAATGGAGAGGGAGTCTTTATGGAGGGAGGGGGATTATTACAAAACCCGAATTTTCACCATACGCCCGCCTTATTGTACCAGGCTCGAATGGAGGTTGTTAAAAAAAAGAAACCACGAGACAGCTGTTTTAATGGCATGTTTTGATCGTGAGCTGAGGGGGTAGTGGGGAGAACGGGGCTTATTTGAAAATTACGGCTCTAGAGATACAGCGGAGGCGAGCCATATGATACTTTGAATAACACTTTAGTAAATCTCGCGATACTGGAGGAGTGAGCCATATGATACAAAGTACCAGTACCAGTATCTACTAACTATGGTGTAAGCTAGTACCAACACCTGTATTTTCAACCCCGCTTTTGTAGAATTGTTTACCATCTCTCAATAAACATTACCCATATAAATTTCACTTCCATTTAAACGTTCCTTTTTTTGCGACCCACTGTCCGTGTTGACTTAATTTTATAACCAACTGTCCGTCTTTACATGTTATTACGACCGCTTTCCTTCTTAACTTGTTTTTACGACCCGCTTTCCGTGTTTACTTGCTTTTACGACACGCTGTCCATGTTTACTTGTTTTTACGACCTGCTTTCCGTGTTTACTTGCTTTTACGACCCGCTGTCGTTGTTTACTTTAGGGACGGCCCATTTAAAAATTGATTGGGGGGGGGGGGGGGGGGGGGGGTGGGGTGGAGAGAAGGTTTCCGGGGGCGTCAATTTGTTTTTTCGCGGGTGCGTTCTGGTAATTCTAAGCCTCTCACTAAAGCAGCGTCTTAAAACTGTAGCTGGGCCTAAGAGTACCCAGCTAGTACCCAGTACCCATGGCTTTCTGTCGCGACACTGTCTGGTTTTCGTCCAGAGGGAAGCTAGGGAAGTGCACAAAGCTAGACTCTGATTGGCTCAGAAGGGTTTTACTGACGGAACAGAAAACCAAAACAAATCGTGTTTTGAAACCGCGGGTCGCGATACAACGGATTCGACAGTAATATAAATAACATAATATCGAAGCTCGATTTGTTTAAAAAAATTGCTTTTGATGTCTTGATTAATTTGTTTGTATCAAATTGCAATTTTTTTTAATAAAAGGAACATCTATTTTTAAGTTTTTATTTATTTTATTATGTTATATCTTAGTAAGCGCTCAAATCGTAAAAAAAATATATTATTACAATAAAGAGTAACCATCCTACCCTGGGTCTATGTGTTTTGTAGATATTTCGCTGGAATACGATATAATATAATACAGCATTCTTATCTTTATCTATAAAACAACAGGACGAGATATCGAGCAATAATTATCGAAAACGAAAAGGTCGTTTTGTTTTGAAAACATCTTCTTAATTCCACTCTTAACCGGAACTCCGACGCAACCTGCTGATAATAACTTTTTCTTCCTTTTCGAGAAATGATTAGCCGAGAACAAAAGGTCGTTTTCTTTGGAAAACATCTTAACCGGATCTCCCTCACAAGCTGCTGATAACAATGTTTCTTCATCGTTTTCATTACTTTACTGTTTCTTCGTTATATGGAGTGTCGTTAAAGCTAACGACTCTTCATATTCTCGAAATGGCATTTTATATGCCTCTGTGTAAACTGAGTTGGCTCTTTTTTGGAGCAAAAAAAAATAAAAAAAAAAATATAACAGAAATGTTTACGGACTAACAGCTAAAGACGCTCTGTTTTAATTTTTGAAGCTAATATGTTTTACATGGCTACGCACTTCAGCTGGCCACTTTGAAGGGCCACCTTGGATACGAGAAAAGGCAGTTTAGATTCTCTCTTAGCCAAGTGCGGTAGACAAGTAGCCCAGTGCCTCTCGACCCCCTGGGTTGAGGATTGTGCCAGTCATAAATGGTTACCCACACCTGATTGGGTAACTTTCTTAAAACGTTTTTTGGTGGCCACGATAGCGCGAGTGACACTGTAATTAGCATTTTTAATTGCCGCAAGCTATACTATTAAAACCTACCCTTGCATCAATCTCAATGTTAAATCGGCTTCGGTTTGTTGAGGCCACGGTATACCGTTCAGGAAAAAGTTGGCTTCCACTGAAACCCAACCATTCGACTCACGTTGACGGAGTCAGCGTGAAAGGACTATCGTATCAGTCGATATCTTTCCATAAGCAATGAACAGGTGGAACTTTAGATAAGAAATTGGTCCAAGAGGCTCAAATATTTGTCTCTTTCTTACTCAAGATAAAAACACTGACGCCAGTTTACAAGACATTGCAGCTACTGCAGCGTTATCTTCTTTACGTCTATAGGCCGTTCGATCTTTTCCTAAACAGTGATTAACTTAAGGGGATTGATCATTTGATTAGAGAGAGAGAGAGAGTTTCCAAGGAGACTTAAGTATTAAGCTTTGCATCTCCGGCTGTTTGTCGTATGGTGGTTCTTTCGCTGGCTAATGGATTTTCTTGAAGTGCCGAATGTGCCCAAATGACTTGACATTTTAACACTCTACTCGCTTATGGCGAAAATCTCCTCTATGTTTAGAAGGAACTGACATCATTTTTACAAGTGCCGTAAATGAAATTCACGAGAGAGGAGCTTCGCCGATTACATTCGACTCGATTAAATGACTGTTGTTTGTTTAGGATACATTTTAACACAAGCAACATTTTATCCAAGAGTATTGAGAGAAACTGCTTTGAAGAAGCTGCTCTCTCGACTCTCGAAGACCGCTTAATTGGCCTCTCTTGTTCTTATTTGGGTAGAATACTGTTGTTGGGAGTCGACATAAAATTGGCCCTTACTTCGCTTGAGTTTAACGAATGTTGAAAGTTTGATCCTCTCCTGAAAAAAAGAGAGAGAAGAAAAGTCGTGGAATATTCAGCTCTTGTTAAACTTCATAAAAAGCGGAATTGTTTTTACAGGACTTTGTATCCAACATCTTTTTTGCGTCGAGTCTTTGAGGGAAAGGAGCTCTTGGCAATTAATGAAGATTTGACTCTTGCGTGGGAATCCCGCAGACAGTGCCATTGTGATAGCAGGTCGTCTTTATTCAAAGGTTTTAGCGTAAAGTCTTTCTGAAAAGAACGTTTTTTAAACAGGCCCGAAGAGATCGGGACCTTTAGAGTAATGAATTATTTTCATTAACGGATGTTTTAACAGGGCAAACGTTTCAGGAGAGGAGTTTATTCCACTTTTGATTCATAGACTGCACAATAGAAAGCGAAAGAGGGTTTTAGGTAAACATTCTTCTAAAGCGGAAGCCGAATACACTAAAGAGAATTTAACCCTAACGTTCCTATTTGACTTACAAACTTTTCTGTGTAAAGGAACGATTGGGCATATATTCTTAGATATAGTTTTTGCTATTTTTTTTCTTCGTATTGATATCCAGTCACAAAATCAATATCACCGAGGCTTTCGCGTATTGGACTCCTCGCGTATAACGACGTTGAATGATAATACAGGTGCATTGGAAGGTTAGTTCTCCCATAAAGATAAGTTGAACATTTGACATATTTAACCCTCTTCGTGGAGTCCAAAGAGTGCATTTGGGTTACGTATAACACCTCGCACTTTAATCCGTTTGTATTCAAGTCTGCAGTCGTTATAAACTCGTTGGCTGCCGTCACAGCCACGCTCCTGAACGCGGCGTTGATCCATGCGATCTGGAAGACCCCATCTCTACGAAGGCCTTCCCTTATTCTCATCTCGAGCCTCACCCTATCCGACTTCTGCACAGGGCTCATAGCGCAGCCCCTGTTCTCTTTATATCTCCTCGCCGCCCTGTTCGACCATGAGGCAATGTTCTGCTACGCGGGGATATCCGCAAGGTTCTTCCTTCATTGGTTTGCCGCAGTCTCTGTTTTCACTCTCGCAGTGATCAGTGTTGACCGATTCCTAGCCGTGCGACTTAAAACCGCTTACTCGCCTATTGTCACAATACCACGCGTCCTCAAGATTGCGACCTTCGGCTGGATCTTCAAAGCTATCGTTATCGGTACTGTCATGACACAGGATCACGGAAGCCTAACATACGCGTATGCGACATTTGGCTTGACCTACCTTGTGGTTATTACCCTAATGTATGCTTTGTCGTTCTGGTATCTCGGGAAATACGTCCGACGTCAGGTTACTGTTTATCAGCGACGTGACTCCAGCATCTTTCCGCCCACTGCTCCAAGTTTCAACATCTCTAAGTACAGGTCTTCCATCACTACTATGCTTATAGTTCTGATGTGTATACAAGCTCTTTACTGCCCTATCGTGGTCTACCAGTTTATAAACCTTCACGTATATCGCTATCGGAATCAATGTGAGCAAGAGATGACTTTTCTGCATCTAAGTGAGGTGATAGCAGCGCTCAATTCGAGTATATCGCCCGTTATCTACATGGTACGGATGCGGGAATTGAAGGTCGCAGTGACGGGCAATTTGCGTAAGATATTTGGGGTGAGTGAAGCCTCTAGTAATGTCACGGAGTGACCGTGCAATGACTCACAAAAAGGGACAGAGTAGCGCGGTTTTAGGGAACTTACGTACGATATTCGGGCATAGTAAAAAGCGTCTGATGAGACGGAGCGACTGTGCTGAATGGCTCACAAAAATGAAATAAAATACACAGATGCACGGAGCTTGCGTGAGATGTTCAGGCAATGTGAATTGTCCTTCTTTGTCACTAAGTGAATCAGCAAGAAGGAACTTTTAAGGATATTTAGCCAGTTTTAAAAAGGCCAATCTCGCTATGCTATACTTCCGCACAATCCCAAGACATTCAATGCATCAATATCCATCGGCTAGTTCAAGCGAGTCACGGAGTAACGTTCAATCAGATCTATTGTTACTCAAGTATCGGAAATCAATTGTGGATAGCTATTGTGAAGTATACTTGCAAAAATAGACCGTTGTATTTTTAAATGTAAACAGAAACAAACAAAATGGCTGATGGACATTCATGAAGAAGTTCGTCACCCACCTGTGGACGGTTGATCTTTCGGATACCATTTTTTGTAAAGCCCTAAGTAGTATAATGTGCTTATAACAAAACAGAGATGTATATGCAACATTCGATTAATTGTTTAGCTGAGTTTCCCTGATAGAGGAGAACAAAGTGTATTTCAGGTTCATGGATATACTTATGTTTGTCTGATACCTATATTTAATTGAAAGAATATGTTTAATGACTGTTAAATAATGTTGAATATGGCTAATGTAGTTAAAAGGGCTATAAAATTTCTCATATAGATAAATTTGATTATTACTTGGGACATCATTTAATTGGACACGGAATTTAGACACATATTACTCATAAATCTTACACATGCAATTACAGGTCTTTAAAATTCATTGCAATTTGACGTCATTCGTTCTTTTGTCATTCTGATTTATCACTGATGATGAATGATTTTTGAAAATGTCAATTTTGATAAGTAAAGTAAGATAATGAAAGAACTTTTAAAAATTAAGACCATGCAGGATATGTAATACAAGCAATGGTTGTTAATTAGCTAATGAAACATATGCTCGCTCAAAAGGCCCTTTGAAAATATGTTATTTACCAGCTGCGATATTCGTATCGTGATTTATTTTTTTCCGGGGTCCGGTATCCATCAAATCGCGCGCTCTGATTTGCTCTCGTGAGGTCCGGTATCCTCCGATCAGGACCCCGCGATACCGGCCCGCTTTACAAAAAAATCCGCTTCAAACTCCCTGTGTTTTGACAATTCCCCGCCATAATGATTTTGCAACGCGCGCGACAATTTCAAGAGACGACAATGTGCTTGGTCTAGTCATCGCAAGTGATCCAAACCAAATCAACGACATCCACGTGCTAAGCCCAGCGGAAAGCGGCCTTTTTACCGACCACGGCTCAATCGTTTTTCAGTTCGAAACTTCTAAAAAGGCGCCACCCAAGTAAGTGCGTACCGTTTTTTACTATAAGAAAGGCGACTTCGAAGGTCTGCGTTCAGCATTAGAGGCAGTTGACCTAGCCAATACTATACACCATAATGATGTAAACACCAGCTGGCAGGAATGGAAAGACACTTTTCTCGCCGCCGTGAATGATTACATACCTACCAAAAAGATCAAAGGAAGGAATACGCCACCATGGATTAACGGTGATATTATTCACGCTCTGAGAAAGAAGGAGGCTATGCGGAAAAAGCTAAGGAAATCTCCTACGGATGCCTTGAAAGACAGATTTAAGGAATTAAGAGCCGAAGCCAAGAGGATGATAAGATCTAGTCGAACTGATTTTTTTAATTCTATGGACGATGAGTTATGCCTGAATTGTAAACGATTCTGGTGCATCTTCAAACTTAAAAACAGAGACTCTCGGTTCCCAGGAATCATGTCTGTCGGAAGCGCTGAGAATAGTACCCAACCAGCGCGCCTAGCATCCACGCCTGCTTCAATTGCTAGCTTATTCAACGGATATTTCTCATCTGTGTTTGGTCCTAGTGCGCTTGCGCATCCGCTTCCCTATCAGGGATCAGAACTTCTCGAGCGTGTGGGAGCACCACACCTCTCCTCTGTGCAACTAAGAACTCAGGAGGTGCAGAATGCCCTCTTAGCCCTGGACGTGAACAAAGCTTTAGGCTCTAACGGAATTCCATGCCGCCTACTGAAGGAAACCGCGCAACAGATTGCTCCGTCCCTCATTCAACTCTACAATCTGTCTCTTCGCCTCGGCGTTGTGCCTGATGAATGGAAACTGGCTAACATTATTCCAGTCTACAAAAAAGGGGATAAACAACAAATCGAGAACTATCGCCCGATCTCTCTGTTGCCAGTCATATCGAAAGTTCTCGAGCGCTGCGTACTCGCCAACATAAGGAATCATTTAACAACTCTGATTAACAACGTTCAGCACGGATTCCTGCCTGGAAAATCGTGTACCACCCAGCTACTTGAGGTATTGCACCATATCGGCTCTTTGTTGGATAACGGGAAACAAACGGACGTCATCTACATGGACATGTCGAAAGCATTCGACAAGGTGGACCATGCCGCACTTCTCCACAAACTGGAGCACAGTTTCGGCATTTCTGGTTTCCTTCTTTGCTGGTTCCACTCTTACTTGAGCAACAACGGGTAACAGTTCTTGGCTGCACGTCATCCGAGGTATCAGTTACGTCCGGCGTCCCACAGGTAGCCTACTGGGGCCCATATTATTCTTGCTCTATGCAAATGAGCTGCCAGATGTCGTGCACAACTCAAAAGTTGCGTGCTTCGCAGACGACACAAAGCTAGTAAAGTGCGTGAACTCGGATTCAGACGCCGCCCTACTCCATCTCCAAGATCAAAGCAGCCTGGAAAACTGGTCAAAAACATCTGGCCTAATGTTCAACCAGGACAAGTGCAAGTGTCAGAAAGTCACACGGAAGTCCCACCCCATCGAAGTCCCATACCATCTGAACGGGTCGCTGCTAACAGTCTCCTCTCACGAGAAAGATCTGGGGGTCTGGGTCGCCAGCGACCTTACGTGGTCAAAGCACGTCACAGAGAGTTGCGCGAAGGCTAACAAGTTGTTGGGCTTTCTGCGCAGAACCACCGTGGACTTCGGCTGCATACGAACTCGCCGCACCCTTTATTTGGCGGTGGTGCGTCCAGCCTTGGGTTATGCTACCCAGGTCTGGGGCCCACAATCAGTTAAACTTATAGAAAAGTTAGAAAGAGTGCAAAGAAGAGCCACCAAATATATGCTAAGCCTTCCGTTCCTTTGCACAGAGAGTTACACTGAACGCCTTATCTCTACTAACTTGTTGCCACTGCTATTGGCACGAGTACTTAGATCTAGTTTTTTTTCTATAAAGCCATTAGTGGCCTTGTTTTTATATCTCAGGAATGCCTCCCTACTTGTATTGAACCAGTCAGAACCACTAGATCTACTGTTAATCCAAATGTACTAAGTTTTCGTCCTCCCAGGTGTAGAACATCTTGCTTTCAAAACTCTTTTTTCGTCCGTGCCTCGCGCACCTGGAACACTTTGCCTGATCATTTCCGACTAAAGAGCCTAAGTTTAAATCAGTTTAAGTGCCTGCTTTTACAATATTACAGCCGAGCGCTGACCATTTCCTATAACGTAGATGATCCAAGGTCGTTCAAGACAATTTGCACAAATCTCGTCTGCTCGACACAGCCATTTCATGTTGTTTTTAGCTTTCAATAATGTTGACTTGTCAATTAGCTTTTAGTTCTCTGTCTTACTTTTGTTTTCTAACTCGTAACATTGGGCCCACAGTAATTGGTTAAGCTGTTTGTGGTGTCCCAGTCTACTACTTGTACTTTTGTGTAATTTAATTAATTTATAGTGGACGAAGTTAAATAAATACAAATAAATAAAAAAAAGGTTGCTAAAAGTTTATTTGGGATAAAAAAAAAAGGCAGCAAATCGTCTCTTAATACGAAGAAAAACGACAAATCACTCTAGAAATTTACCTGCATAACCAGCTTAACGTATCCACATTCAAGAGAAGTTCTTTAGTGAATATATCTTATCGTCTGTGGAGGATTTAAAGCGAAAGAAGACATTTCTACGATCAATTCGAGTTGAGAACGACGTATCAATTTGGACTAAATTATTTTACAAAATTGTTGGTCAAAATTCAGAGAATGTCTTCTTTGGAGGTTCTGTATTTCTGGAGGATTAAAAGAGTTGTGTGGAAATACAAAATGGAGTTTATTGAATGATCTTGAGCTAACAAAATCTTCACGAACATCGACGAAAGTCAGAAGCGAAACCTCGCCTCGTGCAACCGTAAGCCCGTAAGGTAAACAAAGTTGGAAAATCTATTGAGGGAAAAAATAAATATGTTATTTACCAGCTAAGGGTCGGTCCGTATCGTGAAATACCTTGACCGAGATCTTGAAAATACTGACCGAGGCCGAAAATACTGTCACCGAGGTCTTGGAAATACTGACCCGAGACCCAAGGCAACGTTGAATGCGTTTGTTTAGCTGATGCTACACAATGTGGAACGTTTGTATGAGTAATCCTCTACAATGTTGAATAGGTTTCTAACAGAATTTTTGAAACTTAATATACAAAACGTTTGTGTAGGTGATCCTTGGTGGGCTGCTCAACATATGTGGAGAGGCGCAAAAGGAAGAGTTCACATTCCAGGATGACCTCGTCACGGAGCTCATCAAGGTCGCGCGAAAAGTAAAATCAGCGAAGGACTCGGCGCGAAATAACATCCTACAACAAGTAAGCAGATACTCATGGTTTACAGGTAGCAAGAAAGCAAATACTCATGGTTTACAGGTAGCAAGAAAGCAAATACTCATGGTTTACAGGTAGCAAGAAAGCAAATACTCATGGTTTACAGGTAGCAAGAAAGCAAATACTCATGGTTTACAGGTAGCAAGAAAGCAAATACTCATGGTTTACAGGTAGCAAGAAAGCAAATACTCATGGTGTGCAGGTAGTACAGACCTGATCACTTGCGAAGTGGTATGAACTCGATCACGTGCCATACTCGTGACACACTCGAAGTGGTATGAACATGATCGCGTGCCATACTCGTGATAAATGCCTTGAAGTATGAACTCGATCACGTGCCATACTCGTGACACATGCCTTGAAGTACGAACTCGATCACGGATTATGAAAAATGTGCGCACTGTGCATATATTATTGTGTATCCTTCAATTTCCATCCCATGATACGCGCGGTCTTGTTTTAGGAGTTGGCAGCACTTGCCGGTAAACTTTGCTGCGTGTTTCGTCTGCCCATCACCCCCAGCCTCGAAGTGGTGGGCATGGATGTACGCTCCTGTGGCTACTTCACCTCCAACTCCGCCCCGCTCCGCCTAGTCTTCAGGAACGTGGATCCGTTCGGCGAGAATGTGAACGTCATTTTTAAGATGGGAGATGACATGCGCCAAGACACGCTGACCATGCAGCTCGTGGGCATTATGAATAAGATATGGCTGCAGGAGGGACTGGACTTGAAGATAATCACGTATCAGTGCATGGCGACAGGCCCGGGTATGGGCATGATAGAGATTGTCAGTGACTCACAGGTGAGTGTCACGCAACACTATCACGGTGCCACGCAACACTGTCACCGTGTCGCGAAATACTGTCATAATTTAGTGTTAATTGTGGCATTAGGCCTAGGCATGGGTTTGATGGAGATTTTTAGTGATTCAGATGTGAGCGTCACGCAATGTCACGCAATGCTTTGACTTAAGGTACTTGTTAGTGTAGTGTTATGTAAGAGCGGTCATTATCTAACTTTCTTAGTAAACTAACACTGCCACGAGACATGAAATGCTTTTATACTAGATGTCACTGGCAAATCAACATCATTAAATGTAAAACAATTAAAATACTATCTTACTGTCGAAGGCCATTGTATGGTTGTCAACAAGTTATCAACATCATTTAGTAATACTGACGGGTCAATTGTTTGCGAATAAACTAGATTTCTCGCTCTGTTGAAATTTTAGCCATCGCTGCAAGACAATTGTTCCGTCCCCGAAAAAGAAAGGGCGCGGTTTTAAAAACCATTCGGCGAAAGAAAGTAAGCAAAGGGAGAGCGGGAGCGAATCCCCCGTCAAAAACACGAAAAAGTACGCTCTGCAGACTTGAGAAGAATAAGATAATCCATGGTTTTCAGGTGTTATTTCTTTGCTTCCATCGCTGAGCTATGTTGAAATGTTTGTGAATAACTTTGATATTAGTAAACACAATTAGTATTGTAATTTTGCTTTCTTTTTCATTTCTTTAGGATATGAAGCAGTGTAGGATTTTGAATAACAGGGACATTTCAGTGAAGTTTGTAGTTAGTAATTTTTAGTTATCTATTTTTAGTGATTAGTATTCCCAACTTTGTTGCAACTTTGTTTTCAATGTTTTTCTCCTGGAAAACAATCAAAATAAATGTGCAACTCAGCGAATACTAATCACTAAGTAGATAACCACTAATTACGAACTACATTTCCCACTAATTCCCTGTTGTTCAATACCCTCGCCGCTTGACACCTTAATTACTATGAGCTTTAGGGGATTAAAATTGGTCGAGTGGCAGTGATCTTTTTTTGGGGTTATTTTTGTTAGTTATCGCGATGGGCCTGGGTATGGGTTTGATATATAGTCAGTGATAGTCAGTGACTCACAGGTTTGTGTCGCAAAACACTTTAAGCTTGTCTCACGTAATACTATGAGGATGTCACTAATGTGTTTAAGGTAAGCTAGTGGACGCTGTCAGATGACTGATGTTGTGTTCGGTTTTTTTAGACTCTACGGGAAATTCACACAGAATTCGGTTTAACCGGCTCATTCAAAGATGAGTCCATCAATCGCTGGCTTCTTAAGTTCAATCCTGATGAGAAGGAGTACAGAAGAGCGGTGGAAAACTTCACAGCTTCGTGCGCTGGTAAGGAAGAAGTAGGGAGGGACAGGGATTTTAAGCATCATTCATTTGAGGGTGAGCCGGGAAGCATCCTATTTTTATATTTTCTCAATACAGAGTTATTATATTTTCTCAATACAGACTTATATATTTTTTCTTTAAAAAAAAAGTTATGTTATGTATGATACCATTAACTAATAGGTGACACCTTCACCTTCCCCCTGGGTTCTGCGTCGCCCCCTATTTTATATATGATACCATTGAATAATATCCGACATTTTCCCCCTCCCTCAAGGTACTGCGTCGCCACCTATATTATATATGATACCATTGACTAATATTTGACATTTTCCCTCTCCCCCAGGGTACTGTGTCGCCACCTATGTTCTCGGGATCTGTGATCGTCATAATGACAACATCATGATCCATCGTAGCGGTCACCTCTTTCACATCGACTTCTCCAAGATCCTCGGGCATGCGCAGATGTTCGGCAATTTCAAGCGCGACCGAGCACCCTTTGTCCTGACGCCAGACATGGCTTACGTCATCAATGGCGGCTATCGTCCGAGCCCGCGATTCCAGCACTTCATTGACCTGTGTAGCCGCGCCTTCAACCTGATTCGCCGACACTCCAACCTTTTCCTCAACCTGCTATCACTCATGCTGAATTCTGGGATAGGGTCGCTAGGCAACGTCAGCGACCTGCGATACATCTGGGACTCTCTGCTCCCACAAGAGAGCGAGGCTGAGGCCACGGCTGCGTTCACGCGGTTGATTGAGTCCAGTCTCTCCTCTTGGTTTACACAGGTAAACCGACCCAGGGGTGAAGTTTACGTGTGTGTGCGTGCGTGCGTGCGTGCGTGTGTGTAGCTTCACGCTTGTAACTAAGCTTTATAATAAGCGGTTTTTACACGCATAGCATAACGAATATCGGCTTATTCGTTTTACTATTTATTTTTTATCAAACCCAAAAGCTCTCACCATTTAACATATAGTATTCATGTTTTCTAGAATGACATATATAAAATAAATGCTCCTAGTTTTTAAGGATTACACACAGCCTCTCGGTATAGCCGCATTATAGCTCATTTGTTATTGGTTTTATTTGAAAGCGATAAGCGATATTTGACAGAAACTATCTTTATTACTTGCTTAAATTGACAGGTTTACGAACTGGGTGTGGACGAACAGGTTGTGGACATGATACCGAATTGACACACTTAGTTTTTATGAAGCACTAACCCCCGACTCCATACAGGTAAACTTCTTTATCCACAACGTGGCGCAGATCCGTGATGTGAGCCAGCTTAAGAGGACCTCGTCTGGGAACGCGTCCATTTCCTTGCTCTCGTTCGCGCTCAAGACATACACGCTTGAGATGGACGGCTTTATCGAGTCTGCGCGCGTAGTCGACTACCAAAAGCGCTACAACACAGAGAAGTACTACATCTACGTCATCAATATTTGTCGCGCAAACTCAGATCAGGTTGGTGTGAGACCCCTTCCCCCCCTTGGTGCTTTTAGGGAGCCGAAGTCGGCCACACCTTTGTTGTTGATATCGTTTAACATTAGAAGGCAACTTATGGAATAACATTTTAACTTAATCTATAAAAATTGAAGTTCAAATTTTTTTCCTTTTGAAATATTTACAAATGTCTACAAGTTTAATACTTCATTACCAAATTAAATTGAAAATATTGTGATTTTCGAATCAGCCGATAAAAAAAATGCTTTACTTATTTCGCTTTGTAATGCTGCCTTAACACTAAAGGCGGTGACCGAATTAAAATCGGTCGTCCTATAGAGATTGTTGAACGTTTATCTTCATGCGTCTTATGCAGTTTCATTTACTTTATAGCTCGATTTTTAGCGACGATCAGGTCGAAGCAACCTTCACACATCGGCTGAAAATCAAAACGTTTTTCCTAATTTTATGACAAGATTCACGACCCTGGCTTAGTCCATTCTCCATCTTTCCCAGGCAACATTTGTTTTCCGTCGCTTTGGCCACTTCATCGAGCTCCACGCCAAGTTATCGGAGCTCTATCCGGACATCGCGTTGCCTAGGTTACCGGCCAGGATATATTTGGGCCGGTCGCAGATCCGTACAGTTGCTGAGCGGCGGCGCGCAGAGTTAGACACGTTTTTGAGGCATTTGTTGATGATGCCGCAAGAGATCTCGGAATCGGACGTCCTTTATACCTTCCTACACCCAATACCAGAGGTACGAGCTCGAGTTATAAAGGGCTCCCAAGGCGCTTTACTTAGCGACGCGCGTTACCGCAGCCACGTTATTTGGCGACGCGTGCTACCGTGGCCACCTTACTTGGCGACGCTCGCTTCCGTGGCCACCTTACTTGGCGACGCTCGCTTCCGTGGCCACCTTACTTGGCGACGCTCGCTTCCGTGGCCACCTTACTTGGCGACGCTCGCTACTTTGGCCACCTTACTTGGCGATGCGCGTTGTTGTGGCCGCTTTATTTGGCGATACGCGTTATTGCGGCCGCCTTACTTGGCAACGCGCGCTACCGTGGCCACCTTTCTTTGCGACGCGCGCTACCATGGCCACCTTACTTGGCGCGCGCTACCGTGGCCACCTTGGCGATGCGCGTTATTGTGGCCGCTTTACTTGGCGACGCACGCTACCGTGGCCGCCTTACTTAACGATGCGCATTATTGGGACCACCTTAATTGGCGATGCGCGTTATTGTGGCCGCTTTACTTGGCGACGCGCGCTACCGTGGCCCCTTATTTAGCGACGCGACTTGGCCACGGTAGCGTGGTCCAAATGGCCATGGTGGCTCGCGTCAATATAATAATTGCTAATTTACGCACTCCTGCTGTTATAATTTAAAGATACTGATTTTTTTATGTTCCTAGGACGAAGCAGAGACTGGGAAATTCTCTGTTCGATTGCTGCCTGAGGAGCAACGGGAGCGTGCCATTACCGGTAAGGACAGCAAATTTGTTTACAAAATTCTGTTTGCGGAAGTATCTTCAGATAGCCGAATTGTCGGTATGTTCTTAATACGGGAATAGATTATCCGAGGCAACAAGCATAGCTTATGCACGGTTGTCTTCACAGTTTGTCAAAAGAATATTGTGCTTGCGAAAACACATACGTATATACGTTCGCTTTATTAAGGTCTATTGCGTGTTAAAGTTGTCTATTCGAGAAGAACTTATTGTAGTTTCCGGTCTCTTGATTAAGGTTTCTGTGGGTGGTCCAGGTGAGTAAGTACGCAGTTGCTTTGTCTCCTATTATCTTTGTTCTACAAATGAGTTCTTTTGTCTCTATTCTTCTCGTTCTTTGTGTCGAGGTGCGGATATTGTTCATTTGCCCAATCAAATTGCAGCTTGTAAGAGCTGCGTACTGACCCCTCCAGGTCAAATCAAGCTCGAGTTGTGTCATAGATGTGTTGATTGTGTTCTCTTTATGGAGGTCTCCGTGTGTTTCAGGTCAAATCAAGCTTTCAATTCGACACGAGCGTGGGGCACTTAGGGTAATGGTGATGCATGCTAAAGACTTGTCCCCCCGGAACTCAAGCACCGCAGGGGACCCATACGTCAAGCTCTACCTGCTGCCTGACCCCTCCAAGACAACCAAGCTCAAGACCAAGATCGCTAAGAAGTAAGTAATGGCACTCACTCACTCACCCACTCACTCACTCACTCACTCACTCACTCACTCACTCACTCACTCACTCACTCACTCACTCACTCACTCACTCACTCACTCACTCACTCACTCACTCACTCACTCACTCACTCACTCACTCACTCACTCACTCACTCACATCTCCAGGTATAAGCAACACTAAGTAATTCAGCCCATTTTACAAAACCATTTTGTTTCTGTCTTTCCCAAGGTCACAAAACCCCACATACAATGAGACCCTAGTATACAGCAATCTGTCAGCGGCTGATCTGAAAACCCGCCACCTTCAAGTGACCGTATGGGATCACGACCGCGTTGGCGAGAATGACTTTATGGGGGGCGTGGTCATCAACCTTGCTGACATGGACTCGTCAATCAATATAACTAACTGGTACCCCCTCAAAGACATCCGCTCATGACATGCGCTCATAGTAAGTCTGCTGACCAGTTCTGAACATGTGGGCACATTTCAATGTGATCGCTGAACGTTATATTGGTTGGAATGCCGGCTCACTTGCCTTACTCTCGGGAAGAGAAATGTCTTAACACCACCTATGTCGACAATTGTACGGAAAGTCTTTTGTAGAATATTTTTTTAGGTAACCATAGAGGGAGGGAGAGCTCTTGTCAACAAATATTTAACAGTTTGTTCTGGGATTTCTTTATCCCGCGGACTTCCTGTGTCGAAAAAGATTTGGGTAACCAAAGACAAAGCTCTAGTCGACAAATATTTAACAATATGCTCTGGGACTTTTTTGACGTTTGCGGACTACCTGTGTCGAAGAAGATTTGACCGCTCCAGTCAACCAAATATTTAAAAGCATGCTCTAGGATTTCTTTGTCCTATGCGGCCACTTGTCCCGAGGAGAATTTGGTTAACGAAGGATTGCTCTAGTCAACAAATCTGTAGTACCTGTAATGAGATTTCTTTTTAACATGAGGACTGCCCCAGTGGACGACACAGCTGTCCACAAAAATGCATATCTCATGAAAAAGTTGTTGGTCAACAAATTTAACACTAAATGGTCGTAAATAAATGAACAAAATAATCGTCTTTTTGGATAAGGAAGCATTGTAGTATATAAGTGTATTATTTTGCATACGTCGTAAAGCTAGTATTTCCAAAAATGTAATTTAAACCTAAGTTGTTAAGAGCCGTCCGAAATTGCTCCAAAAAGAATATTTTAGCACAATTCTCGAACTGCTCTTTCATTCCATGTATTCCATTGTATATGTAATATAATACTGGTAACGAGTAGTTAACCTTATTATATATATATTCTTTTTATCACAAAGAAATTAATAAAGGGATATTTGTAAATAATAAAAACACGATAAACGAAATACTACAAAGGATCCCTGTTAGTTAGTAGTACTTTCCCACCTCCATTCATTGGGTGGTATTAGCGGGTGATTTTTTACCCGCGAAATTGTGCTTCTATATGACCGCAAGGAGTACTGGCGGAGAGGCGCGCTAAGATGTTTTCGGTCCTCGTGCGGTAAGTGAAGCTCGATCATCTGTTATCAAGGGGACGTGCAGTAGAAAGGGGCAAGAAATTAAGTATTTTCTAAATAGAATAAAGATATCCTGCCATGGAGGTGCCGATAGTATTGCGAAACCTTGGTGCATTATTTATCAAGGCTTAGGATTTACAGTACACATATAGACTATTTTATTTACATTATTTTTTAGATTAACTGCTTAATTTTCTTTTATTCTCCATAATTCCTTTAATTCGTCGAGTTGCCTGCTATATGTTTTTATTAAAGTAAATCACGTACAAATTCCAAAAAAGTGAAGCTTGAATGACGACGAATACGATATTCCCAGCGCATAACGAGTTACCTGCTGTATTGTCGAGTTGCCTGCTCTATGTTTTTATTAAAGTAAATCACTTATAAATACCAAAAAGTGAACATTTAATAACGACGAATACGATATTCCCAGTGCATAACGAGTTACCTGCTGTACTGTCGAGTTGCCTGCTATATGTTTTTATTAAAGTAAATCACTTATAAATACCAAAAAGTGGACATTTAACAACGACGAATACGATATTCCCAGTGCATAACGAGTTACCTGCTGTACTGTCGAGTTGCCTGCTATATGTTTTGATTAAAGTAAATCACGTACAAATTCCAAAAAGGTGAAGCTTGAATGACGACTAATACGATATTCCCAGCGCATAACAAGTTACCTGTTGTACTGTCGAGTTGCCTGCTCTATGTTTTGATTAAAGTAAATCACGTACAAATACCAAAAAAGGGCATTAAACAACGACGAATGCGATATTCCCAGTGCATAACGAGTTACCTGCTGTACTGTCGAGTTGCCTGCTATATGTTTTTATTAAAGTAAATCACGTATAAATACCAAAAAGTGAACATTTAACAACGACGAATATGATATTCCCAGTGCATAACGAGTTACCTGCTGTACTGTCGAGTTGCCTGCTATATGTTTTATTAAAGTAAATCACGTATAAATACCAAAAAGTGAACATTTAACAACGACGAATATGATATTCCCAGTGCATAACGAGTTACCTGCTGTACTGTCGAGTTGCCTGCTATATGTTTTTATTAAAGTAAATCACGTACAAATTCCAAAAAAGTGAAGCTTGAATGACGACGAATACGATATTCCCAGCGCATAACGAGTTACCTGCTGTACTGTCGAGTTGTCTGCTATATGTTTTTATTAAAGTAAATCACTCACAAATACCAAAAAGTGAACATTTAATAATGAAGAATACAATATTCCCAGTGCATAACGAGTTACCTGCTGTACTGTCGAGTTGCCTGCTATATGTTTTTATTAAAGTAAATCACGTACAAATTCCAAAAAAGTGAAGCTTGAATGACGACGAATACGATATTCCCAGCGCATAACGAGTTACCTGCTGTACTGTCGAGTTGCCTGCTATATGTTTTTATTAAAGTAAATCACGCACAATTACCAAAAAGTGAACATTTAACAACGACGAATACGATATTCACATTATATAACGAGTTAGCTGCTGTACTATTGAGTTGCCTGCTATATGTTTTTAATAAATATAAACACGTACAAATGCCAAAAAGTGAAGCTGTAACAACAACGAATACAATATTCCCAGTGTATAACGAGTTACCTGCTGTACTGTCGAGTTGCCTGCTATATGTTTTTATTAAAGTAAATCACGCACAATTACCAAAAAGTGAACATTTAACAACGACGAATACGATATTCCCAGCGCATAACGAGTTACCTGCTGTACTGTCGAGTTGCCTGCTATATGTTTTTATTAAAGTAAATCACGCACAATTAACAAAAAGTGAACATTTAACAACGACGAATACGATATTCACATTATATAACGAGTTAGCCGCTGTACTATTGAGTTGCCTGCTATATGTTTTTAATAAATATAAACACGTACAAATGCCAAAAAGTGAAGCTGTAACAACAACGAATACAATATTCCCAGTGTATAACGAGTTACCTGCTGTACTGTCGAGTTGCCTGTTATATGTTTTTGTTCGAGTAAATTACGTACAAATGCCAAAAAGTGAACATTTAAATCTGGTATTCGTACCGAGGCGGCTGTGTGGGGTTATAAAATGTATGGTAATAGACGTTAGTGTGTGTGTTAAAGTGTGCAATTATGGCTATTATATATGGTGTATTGCATTGGGGATGTTAGTTAGGAGTTGTGGCTATAAATGAAAGGTAGAAAACGGGCTTGGAGTGAGATGTTAGGGCAGAACAGTGTATTTGACCTTGGAACGAGGGTGATAATTGATAATTTCCTGTGAGTGTAATGTGAGCTTGTGAAAAATCAAGTCAATAACAAGACCGGTGAGGAATAATATCTGAAAGCGTGCAGATAGGGGACAAATCAATGATGGCAAATAGAGGATAGATAGTGGTTATATAAGTATTGGACAGTTGGCTCCTTGAGTATGGGTTTTTATATTGTGTCGTGTAGAGAGAGAGTTTGTTAGGATTCGCGCTCTAGGTTAGTGACTGATAATCGATGAGCTTAAGCGATGGCCCATATCGAGCGAAAATAATACGCGTAGATACGGCAGAGAAACGGTAGGAATTACAGTGCAGGTTAAGATGTGTAAATCACGTGCAAGTGCCAAAAGTGAACATTTAACAACGACGAATACGATATTTCCAGTATATGTTTCTATTCGAGTTAATCACTTACAAATGCCAAAAAAGTGAAGCTTTAATAACGACGAATACGATATTCCCAGTGTATCACGAGTTACCTGCTGTACTGTCAAGTTGCCTGCTATATGTTTTTATAAAAGTAAATCACGAAAACATTCCAAAAAAGTGAGGCTTTAATAACGACATACATAATTTGTCGTATTTCGAAAGTTTCGCACTGTTATTTCAGTCAGAACTCTAGATATCGACTTTTTTTTTCCCACGGTCACGTGATTGATGACGTCATATTTTAAAAGTTCATGATTGTAAAATCTCATGTGCTATTTGTCATATTTCGAAAGTTTCGTAATGTTTTCTCAATAGGAACTCGAGAAAATGTTTTTTTCCCCACGGTCACGTGATTGATGACGTCATGAGAATAACTAATACGGCGTTGTGTTCGTTATTACATTTGTACACTTAGGTTAAAGTTTGATGACTATCGGTGAAAATGGGACGTAGATATTGCGACAATTGTGATGTAACGACTTGCCTGCTGGAACGTTCAACGTCACACAGTCACGTGATTAATAATATTTGATATCATACATGCATGAATATGTTTGTTGTACTTTTTGTACAATCGTGTCAAAATTTCGTGACAATCGGCCATATATCTGCCGAGATATTACACAAATCATCACATTTGAGTTGCCTGCTAACTTCACCGAGTTGCCTGCTGAGTTGCCTGCCAGCTTTACTATGGTGAAAATTCACTTGAAAGATAAGGAACAAGATATTGGACGTAAAATGTGTCTACATTTAGTAATGTTTAAAAAACTGACTTAAGTTATATTACACTGCCTAAGGTAAGTAATATTACACTGCCTAAGGAAAGTTGGATAATGTTAAAAAAGTTCACTTATTAGGAGAGTTTTGCTCTTTTTGCCTTTTTCTTTGTTTTTGGTCTCTTCTGGGTAACCTCAAGAACAGGCACTGGGACTATAAGAGGAACATCAGGGCAAGTGGAGTAAGTAAGTTCTGGCTCTACTACTGACTCTGGTTCTGCTTCTGTCTCTACTTTCCTCTTACCCTGTTTTCCTTGCTTTCTCTCTGGTTTAGAGCTTTGACCCAACTACCCTGCAGAGTAGGCCTTCTTGTCTGCCTTTGACTTTTTGTTGGCCCTAAGTTCTCGTCTCCTCTTCTGGTACTTTACGCTGACTTTATAGGCAGCATTCTTAACCCGTTTGCTATCTTGCCTCCGCAAGGCCTCTAAAGTGTTCTGTCCAGGGGCTACACCTCAAGACTTTAATAAAACACCCTTGCTTGCAGCCCCTGTATTCGAGACTCCAACTGTCTGACACACAGCAATGACAAGTTTTCGCTTGCCACAGAACTTGTTCTTAGGGCAGTTGAGCCATAGCTGCCCATTGACAGCCTCGTTCTGATTTTGGGTGAGGCCCTTTAAACACCTACCCAGCAGATCATCATTGGTCAACCTTACAAAGATTGGCTCAAGCTCAGAGCGAAAAACCTCTGGGAGTCGGACCACATCCTCATATTCATATGTCCCCTCCTGTTTTATCCTTCCAGAATGAGCACCATGTGCCTGCTTCTTTAGGGCAGAACTTGTGCTGCTGCTCTAGTGGCACATCTCAATCAATTTTATGACGGAATATGGCCCAGATTGCCTTGACCATACCAGCCTTATCACCAGGGTTATTTCGTATGGCGTCACCATAGTAGTTTTGGATTTTGTCAAATTGTTTCTCAGTCAATCTTCCCTGGCCCCCCTCAGTTTTCCCGTCTGAGAGCTTTCTCCCTTTCATTTCCATTTTGTATCTTCGAAGGGCAGACCACATTCTCTTTTGGACATGGCCACACACTCCTCCTTCACTACATCATACTGGTTTTTCATGGCATCTGGCACACTACCATAGCAACTGCTGTCGCCGTCCCCAACAAAAATTGTATATCGCAGTCCGCGTATATCAATGCTTCTCTTGAAAATATCTACGGCCCCTGCAGCCTCCATGGCTTCAGAGGAGCCATCATGGTTTATACCACAGATATGTGCAGCCTTCCACTCAATATAGGCCTCGCTGTCCCTGTCAAATCTCTCATGTGACTTGCACTCTTCGCACACAAGGGACTTAACCTCGTAGTTTAGGATCTCCCCAGTATTTACAGAAATAACAAACACAACTCCCAGCTTTGATGAGTGACCCCGCTTCTGCCATGTTCCATCGACTGAAACCGCCACGTCTGCCACTCTGGTCCCATCTGCTAGAGTGTGCATTTTCTCAGGTGCCTGGGCTTCAGTCAGGTCCTGCAGCCTGTTAGCCCCATCGCGCATTAGCTTTTCAGCAGTCTCAATGGCCTCTTTCTCTATCAAAATCAAATGGTCATTGTAGGCCTTTTTGGTTACAGGGGGAGCTAAGTTCATTCCCCCACAAAACTTGGTTAGTCCCGCTTGACCCATAGACGTAGAACCGATCGCCTATTTACTTCGAAGGCACCACCTCCCCTCCCTCCTATTTTCTTGCTGGTGTCGAGTACAGTTTTATGACCACAACAATCACAGAGTGGTATTTATATGGCTTGGGGAGTGCAAAGGCTCACGGGACTGGAAAATCAGCAATGGAATAAGGGACTAGGAATGTCCTCGGACTGCGGATCGAAGTTTTTTTGTCCTTAGCGTTTTTAGATTCAAAGATATTCCCATAGCAACCACCTTGTCCCAAAACAAACAAAGCGTTGTCAGGGGTCCTTTTTTCAAAGCATTGAAGTAATTTGTTGATTACAGGCGGGAAAGTTTTGAAGCCAGTACATGAAAATAGAATAATAAACGAAAGGGATAAGCTTCTTTTTCAAAAATTGAGTTCAACATAAAAAATAGTGAAAATTAGAAGTTAACCACCACCTTATTAATAACTGAAAATTAACTTCTTCACCACTGCACCGCAGGACACAACTTTAAACGCCATCAAACACGCATAAGAGATTAAAGGCATATAGAATACAAAGCGTCAAAATACCGTTTATCATTTTCTTGTTTTGAAAAACGTGGGAAATGCGATCAGACACGAGACAAACAGGCTCGAAGGCTTAGTGAAGAAAAATAAATAGTATATAGATTTAGGCATTGCCTAAAAGCGGAACTTCAAACGACCAAATCTTTGCTTTATTTTCGCTTAATAATTTAAGAAATTTTAAACATTACTATTATTCTGTTTTTGACGATTTCAACAATTTCACAGATCACGCGCCCAATTTGTTAAACCCCCTTCCCCCCACATAACACACACATAACAAGTCAAACGATTTTTCGGCGCCAGTGTAGTTTTACTTTTAGTGACGTCTTCGATGACGTCACGTGACCATCTCATTGCACCCCACTTGAAACATACATGACACCCACCGAGTTTGGTTGTCATACGATGTTTCTTTAATAAAATATAGATATTATTTTATTTTGATGACGTCATCATATTTTTGCTTCTAGTGACGTCTTTGATGACATTGATGACAATCACGTGACTATATTGGTGCACCGCACTTGACACCTTCGTGACACATACCAAGATTGTTTGTCATATGATGCTTCGTTCATGAGATATGAATATTTTTGATCTTAATGAAATCGGAATAGTTTTGCTTTTAGTGACGTCATCGAAGACAAATCACGTGAACATATTTTTGCACTCCCCTTGATACCTGCCAAGTTTGGTTGTGAAGCAATGTTTCTTTCATGATATATGATTGCTTTTGCTTTTAATCACGTTTTTTTTTTGCTTTAAAAGACGTCATCGATGACGTAACACAACACGTGACCATATTGTTGCATCCCCCTTGACACCGAGTTTGGTTGCCATACGATGTTTCCTTCGTGAAATACAACTATTTTTATGACAAATATTTTTTGCTTCTAGTGACGTCATCGATGACGTCACAAAGCACGTGACCACAGTTTTGCACCTTCCTTGACACACATGACACCTGCCAAGCTTGGTTGTCATGCGATGCTTTTTGGGGACGGACGGATGGACACCGCGTCACCAAAACTCCGAGTCGATGGGTTACCAGTTACCAATATTTGTTACCATATTTTTCTTAGGCCTAGTTTAAAGGCCGCATTAACGTCGCACCGTATAAAATTCGAATTTTAGTCAATGTAAATATAGCGGTGGTTTTAGACGCCGTATTAAATTAGGAGTAGGTATATGATTTAGCTCTAGCGGGCTAGCGGTAAGTGCCTGCGCTATCACAATGATACCGGTATTACATGGCTCGTTTCGCGGGTTGAAACTTCATGTAGCCATCAATATAGTGTGTCCTGGATACTGACCCTAACATTGATGGCTAAATATGAAGTATTATGCTTTATCGAGTAGAAAAGCAGGCATGCAAATTGGCAAAAACGAAATTAGTGTTCTGTGTACTTGAATATAGAATTGCGAGTTTATCGAGACGTGGGTTTCTTGTACGTCGCCATTTGACTTCGAAAAAAAGAAGAGGACCAATTACTACCATGTTCAATATGATGTTGTAAAGCGCACAGGTGAAAGGTTTTAGCTAAAACTTTATTTAAAACCGCTGGGTAATCCTTCGCGTGACCTCATAATTAAATAATTAAATATTTGCTACGGCTGGAACAAAATTCGGCGTTTAAAACCAACGCCGTCTTATAGACAAATTTTGCCGGTTTAGCTCGCAGACCCGTATTTAATTCGACCGGCCGTATATAATGGTTTTAGACGCCGAATTAGCCATGTATAAAATTGTTAAAAAAAATTAATACGGCTTAGTTTAATGCGATGTTAATGCGGCCTTTAAACTAGGCCTAAGACGCCGAATTAACCATGTATAAAATTGTAAAAAAAAATTAATACGGCTGAATTTAATGCGACGTTAACGCGGCCTTTAAACTAGGCCTTATACGCCGAATTAACCAAGTATAAAATTGTAAAAAAAAAAATAATACGGCTGAATTTAATGCGACGTTAACGCGGCCTTTAAACTAGGTCTTGGACGCCGAATTAACCATGTAT
This sequence comes from Nematostella vectensis, assembly GCF_932526225.1. Classification (NCBI taxonomy): domain Eukaryota; kingdom Metazoa; phylum Cnidaria; class Anthozoa; order Actiniaria; family Edwardsiidae; genus Nematostella; species Nematostella vectensis. The sequence continues at coordinate 6,414,993 of NC_064046.1, forward strand.
AAAATTGTAACAAAATTAATACGGCTGAATTTAACGTGACGTTAATGCGGCTTTTAAACTAGGCCTTATACGCCGAATAAACCATGTATAAAATTGTAAAAAAATTAATACGGCTGAATTTAACGTGACGTTAATGCGGCCTTGAGAACTAGGCGTTGTATACCAGTTTTTCTCGCGCCGCGTTGTGAGCTCCGCTAAGAACCGTTACGTGCTAGAAGTAAACGAGAAAGTGGGTAAACGAACCCCCCCCCCCCCCCATCCCAATCCTGGTCTACTGAAAGCCCCCACATTTTTATCAACAGTACTGTATAATCAATAACCAATACCAATAAAAGGCTTGGAAAGGCTTAGATTGTAACAGGCTTAGATTGAGTAACATGCTGAAATCGGAAATGTCTTTTAGGTGGACAACTTTTTCAAGATCATATGCTGTTTGTGCGTTATTTCGATTTTTAGTTATTTTTTTCCTGGTTTTATTTCGCTGGTGATTGCATGTTCGTTAAAACTCACCAAGAAGCATAAAAAATATTTATCAATACAATACAATACAATACAATACAATACAATACAATACAATACAATACAATACAATACAATACAATACAATACAATACAATACAATACTACTGTTTCTACTTCCAACTTTTTGTCCCGCGAAATTGTATTACGTCTTTTCGCAATATTTCCCACGAATAGAGTAATCCAGCTCACACAATCAGTCATCAGTGACGTATCTATCTCTTTTAAAGTATGCTGAAAGTTCTCTGAATGCGCATCAAAAAAAGTGGTATTTTTTTGCAATTTCCCGACTCTCACGGGACAAATTCCAAAAGGTGGTCTAAAACTTCATTCTTTTATCGAATTTCCCGATACTTTCAAGGAGAAATCAGTTCATCCCTAAACAACTTTACACTCAATACTGCCAGTAAAACAAGCCGCTATCTAGTGAGGGACACTGACATTGGTGTTTTTGAGAGAATAGTCATGTTCACCAACAAGTCCGGGACGAGATCTGGTGCACTTACACGAAAAAAAAATATGTACAAAACGTTCTAAAGCGAAAAAATGCTCTAAAATGGTCTGTATTACTGATTCGTGTCATATGAGTAGAGTCTCCCGCTATTGTTGGTAACTCCTAACTCTGTGGTTACTTTACTAAAAGAAGATCAACGCATTTATCGAACTTTTTTGGTTACGGCCCTTGAAACCCAGAAGAGTGGGAAGTGTCCCTGTAGATTATATGACTCTAGAAATCATAGAAAACGTCGTTGCAAATAGGACCAAACAAGAGGAGTGGTGTGTTATACTAAGTACTTCGGAGTGTCGGTCCATATTTTTAAAGATATGCAATTTTATCATTTTTTTTACGCTTCAAATATATTCGATGCGGGACACTTCCCAGAAAATTATAGAAGATTTATTTCAAAATTTATTAAGGAAAAAGGGCCATACACGATAAATGTTAGTTGTAATAATGGTTGTAAACTGTTTTACGGATTTTTTTCCGTTCCTTGGTTTTGTTGTCCTAGAGGGGGTGTAGGTGGGGGGAAAAGGGAGTGGTTACTATAGCAACCCGAAATAACTACTTCATGTCGCTTTTTTTAGTCAAAAGAACGGCAAAATTAATGAAAAGCAAGATCAGAAAGCTTGGACGAGATTTACAAAATTCTCAAACCTCTAGCTTTTTTTAAGTGTTTTTAATAAAAAAACGCCTAAACAAATAGAAAATGCTGTAAATAGGAATACATTTCTTATTCACTACATGGAGCAAGATAATGAAACTATTGCTGATCATGCCTATTTATACCTACATCCTTTCGGGAGAGTATAAACCTGTATAATGAACATTTTTGTTACGGCCCTTGAATATCTGCAATTCGGGAAATGTCCCGCTAAACTTCGTGATGCTATAGATGATGGAAAATATCGTACCAAATGGAGTATAACCAAACGAACGATGTGTTACAGTTAGATCTGCTGATAGCATGTCTTTTAGGGGAAAATGTTATAGTTTTATCCATTTGTAGGTGCTTTTTGTATGTTCAGCACGGGACACTTCCCACACAATTGTTGAGTGTTGTATTGAAATAAATAAATAAGCGGAATCCATCAAATGCAGGACATAAAACAGTTAAAATAATGGTTTTGGTTTTTACCACGTTTTTTTAGCTCTCAAACATTTTTTCGATTAAAAGGTAGGGTTAGGGTTAAGGCCAGGGTTATAATTAGGGTTAGCAATAGCGTTAGGTTTGGTTTGAGAAAGAGCTAAAAAAGAAAGCGTTGTTACTCAGAACAATTGTTTCGCCTTTTCCACATTTTGAGATATTCACACGTTTTGACAAAAAAGTAAGAAAAACGTATATTACATGACGCTGGAAGGCTGGATACGATAGAATATCAAAGTCCGTTGAAATAGCATTGAATAAGGGAGCGATGTATTACCAGCAGCGGATCTAGAGTGAGGTTCCCCTCCTAAACGCCTTAGCTAGGAGTTAGGAAGTTGTGTCTTTGGTAGTCAGAAAGTCAAGAGTAATGACCCCCTCGTATTCTTTTCTGTAAAACGTGGGGGCTTCCAATACCGTACACGATACTGAGGATGATGAGCTAGTAGGCCCAATGAGCCACAAGGACGCCGTTCTACTTATAACTTCAGCCCAGGTAAACTCGAGAAAGCCCTCGCAGGAGGAAGCCGACCCCGACTACATTCAAAGACGAAGAAGGAACGCAGCAACAAGAAAATGAGACCGAGGCAGACGAGGAGGAGGAAAAGTTTTGCAGAAAAAACAAAGCCAAGAACTGGTCTAAGCTTGGGAATAGCAAAGATCGAGTTGAAGCACAACTTTCAGCATTCTGGAAGCATCTACTGAGGCCGGAGGGTGGCATGAAAAAACCCGCTACAATTGCCGCTGAGGTCACAAGCAAAATTTACCGGCTCATGATCGAACTAAGCAACCAATCGGGAAAACGTGTAGACTTCGAGCTCTTCCGTGACCACTGCTTTATCTGGGACAATTTTGTTATGACCACAAACCCAGCAAGTATTGCACCAAGATTTAAGAAGTGCACTGTATATAATTACATCTTAGCACTGGAGGATTTCTTGCATTTTATTTTAAATTGCCAAAGCGAAATGATATTGCCTTATGATGTCGAGAAAGACCTCGAAAAGACATTAGCAGCTATGTCAGGCTGAAAAACCTATCTTAAGCCGGTATTGAGACAAGAGAGATCCGACAAGCAGGTAGAAAAATATCATTGTAAATTCGAAGACTGTGATGATCATAAGATTATATGTTTTTCCGTTACGTTAGAGAAGTGCCACGTTATGTGCAATCAAGACCGGTGTACTGCAGCAGATAAGTCCATTCCATTAGAGTTTGGGGAAAAATGTACAAACTCATACAGATGATACGAGCCTTTTGTAGTTAAATTAACTAATCATTTACTCAATGAAAATTTGTATACAGTAAAAGGCTTATTATTAAAAAGGAGATCTTGTCACCTTTTTGAACCTCGTAAGCGTCAATGAAGCTCGTAAGCTTCTCTCCTCGATATTCCATGCACAAGGGTCCACTTCCCGGGACACTTCCCAGCTGAAAGGGACATTTCCCGGGACATTTCCCTGATGGGTCAGTTCCCGGGACACTTCCCGGGACAATTCCCGGGACACTTCCCACTTTACGGGACAATTCCCGGGACACTTCCCAAAACGGGACACTTCCCGGGACAACTGCCATTTCTAACCGGGAAATGTCCCGGGAAGTGTCCCATTTTAGGGACATTTCCCGTAGAAACAATACAATACAATACAATACAATACAATACAATACAATACAATACAATACAATACAATACAATACAATACAATACAATACAATACTACTGTTTCTACTTCCAACTTTTTGTCCCGCGAAATTGTATTACGTCTTTTCGCAATATTTCCCACAAATAGAGTAATCCAGCTCACACAATCGGTTATCAGTGACGTATCTATCTCTTTTAAAGTATGCTGAAAGTTCTCTGAATGCGCATCAAAAAAAGTGGTATTTTTTTGCAATTTCCCGACTCTCACGGGACAAATTCCAAAAGGTGGTCTAAAACTTCATTTTTTTATCGAATTTCCCGATACTTTCAAGGAGAAATCAGTTCATCCCTAAACAACTTTACACTCAATACTGCCAGTAAAACAAGCAGCTATCTAGTGCGGGACACTGACATTGGTGTTTTCGAGAGAATAGTCATGTTCACCAACAAGTCCGGGACAAGATCTGGTGCACTTACACGAAAAAAAAAAAAATGTACAAAACGTTCTAAAGCGAAAAAATGCTCTAAAATGGTCTGTATTACTGATTCGTGTCATATGAGTAGAGTCTCCCGCTATTGTTGGTGACTCCTAGCTCTGTGGTTGCTTTACTAAAAGAAGATCAACGCATTTACCGAACTATTTTGGTTACGGCCCTTGAAACCCAGAAGAGTGGGAAGTGTCCCTGTAGTATATATGACTCTAGAAATGATAGAAAACGTCATTGCAAATAGGACCAAACAAGAGGAGTGGTGTGTTATACTAAGTACTTCGGAGTGTCGGTCCATATTTTTAAAGATATGCAATTTTATCATTTTTTTTACGCTTCAAATATATTCGATGCGGGACACTTCCCAGAAAATTATAGAAGATATATTTCAAAATTTATCAAGGAAAAAGGGCCATACACGATAAATGTTAGTTGTAATAATGGTTGTAAACTGTTTTACGGATTTTTTTCCGTTCCTTGGTTTTGTTGTCCTAGAGGGGGTGTAGGTGGGGGGAAAAGGGAGTGGTTACTATAGCAACCCAAAATAACTACTTCATGTCGCTTTTTTTAGTCAAAAGAACGGCAAAACTAATGAAAAGCAAGATCAGAAAGCTTGGACGAGATTTACAAAATTCTCAAACCTCTAGCCTTTTTTAAGTGTTTTTAATAAAAAAACGCCTAAACAAATAGAAAATGCTGTAAATAGGAATACATTTTTTATTCACTACATGGAGCAAGATAATGATACTATTGCTGATCATGCCTATTTATACCTACATCCTTTCGGGAGAGTATAAATCTGTATAATGAACATTTTTGTTACGGCCCTTGAATATCTGCAATTCGGGAAATGTCCCGCTAAACTTCGTGATGCTATAGATGATGGAAAATATCGTAGCAAATGGAGTATAACCAAACGAACGATGTGTTACAGTTAGATCTGCTGATAGCATGTCTTTTAGGGGAAAATTTTATAGTTTTATAAATTTGTAGGTGCTTTTTGTATGTTTAGCACGGGACTCTTCCCACACAATTGTTGAGTGTTGTATTGAAATAAATAAATAAGCGGAATCCATCAAATGCAGGACATAAAACAGTTAAAATAATGGTTTTGGTTTTTACCACGTTTTTTAGCTCTCAAACATTTTTTCGATTAAAAGGTAGGGTTAGTGTTAAGGCCAGGGTTATAATTAGGGTTAGCAATAGCGTTAGGTTTGGTTTAAAAAAGAGCTATAAAAGGAGGCGTTGTTACTCTGAACAATTCTTTCGCCTTTTCCACATTTTGAGATATTCACACGTTTTGACAAAAAAGTAAGAAAAACGGATATTACATGACGCTGGAAGGCTGGATATGATAGAATATCAAAGTCCGTGGAAATAGCATTGAATAAGGGAGCGATGTATTACCAGCAGCGGATCTAGAGTGAGGTTCCCCTCCTCTCTGGGATGCAAAGGGAAAGTGTTTGGCGGATCTAGAGTGAGGTTCCCCTCCTCTCTGGGATGCAAAAGGGAAAGTGTGTGTATTACCAGCAGCGGATGTAGAGTGAGGTTCCCCTGCTTAACGCCTTAGTTATAGGAGTTAGGTAGTTGTGTCTTTGGTAGTCAGAAAGTCAAGAGTAATGACCCCCTTGTATTCTTTTCTGTAAAACGTGGGGCTTCCAATACCGTACACGATACTGAGGATGATGAGCTAGTAGGCCCAATGAGCCACAAGGACGCCGTTCTACTTATAACTTCAGCCCAGGTAAACTCAAGAAATCCCTCGCAGGAGGAAGCCGACCCCGACTACATTCAAAGACGAAGAAGGAGCGCAGTAACAAGAAAATGAGACCGAGGCAGACGACGAGGAGGAAAAGTTTTGCAGAAAAAACAAAGCCAAAAACTGGTCTAAGCTTGGGAATAGCAAAGATCGAGTTGAAGCACAACTTTCAGCATTCTGGAAGCATCTACTGAGGCCGGAGGGTGGCATGAAAAAAAACCCGCTACAATTGCCGCTGAGGTCACAAGCAAAATTTACCGGCTCATGATCGAACTAAGCAACCAATCGGGAAAACGTGTAGACTTCGAGCTCTTCCGTGACCACTGCTTTATCTGGGACAATTTTGGTATGACCACAAACCCAGCAAGTATTGCTTCAAGATTTAAGAAGCGCACTGTATAATTACATCTTAGCACTGGAGGATTTCTTGCATTTTATTTTTAATTGCCAAAGCGAAATGATATTGCCTTATGATGTCGAGAAAGACCTCGAAAAGACATTAGCAGCTATGTCAGGCTGGAAAACCTCTCTTAAGCCGGTATTGAGACAAGAGAGATCCGACAAGCAGGTAGAAAAATATCACAACCAGCTGACACTAAAGGAGGTACAGGACATGAATAACTCTGGCTTAAAGAAGACAGAAAGTTCCTATCAAACGCTACTACTAAAGGCAGCTACTCTCTTAGAGAACACAATGAAGTAAGGGATTACCTGATTTTTATGGTGGTACACTCCAATGCCCAACGTTCTGGTGTCGGGGAAGGGCTGCAAGTCTCTGAGTTTGCGAAGGCGGAGTGGAGAGAAGAACGCTTCGTAGTTCTCGTAAAAAATCACAAGACCGGTGCCGATGGTCCAGCACCTGTGGTCCTAACCACAGAGACCCACGACCTAATGAAGAGATATCTAGAGGTGTTTCGACCTTTCGCGGCGGCGGAGAACCCTGGGAAGGACGAAGGGGCGTTCTTTTTGACAAGGGCAGGGACTTCAATTCAGTCAAGCCGAATTTCCTCAATCTTTGCATATCAGGGGAGAAAATATGGTCGAGTTGAGAAGGGACGGCTTTTCCTTTCCAAGTTTTGGCAGGTTGCGGCGTCGTCTTTTCGCAATGAGTCTGATGAGAGCCGCACAGACCTTTGTAATCTGATGACGCACAAGATCCAGACCCAAAAGCAATACTATGTTTTGGAGGACAAGATTGAGCGGTCTGTAAGTGCTCAGAAGAGTCTCGCAGAGCGATTCCAATGCTCTAATAAGCCACCAAGCGAACTTTCAGATGCTGCGTCTTCACAGAGCAACCGTCCAACTGGCCGTCCTACCATACTTGACGAACAGCAAGAGGCTGAACTTCTAACATTGTTTGAGAGAGAGATCAAGAACAAGCTGGTAATCAACAAGGACCTGGTAGGCGAACGAGTACAGACAAGCAAAACACTGCAGGGCCTAGACATCAAAAAGGTTAGTAAAATATATTCCTGTTACAGTCTTATCTGTTTTGCTTGTTAATATTCTTTGTCATTTGATGGAAATCCCCCCTCAATGACAGAGTTTTTCAAATTTATGTATGTTACATATCCCCCGCCCCTGAAAGATATTTATTTGTTTGGTCTTTTTTGACTTTTTTATTCTTCCCTGATCTCCAGCAAACACATCAATATAGTTCAAAGAAATAAACCAAGAAAGCACGCTTTCCTTTTACTGACTAGGGGTTTATGTCGCTGTCTACCTTGATATGCAGAGAAAAAATGACCTACTCATAGTTTACGCCTTCCCATGTTTAGATTTTCAACCGCATTCGCTATCTGTCCTCTCTTGAGCCAAATCCAGAGCTCCCAACAGCTTCTTCAGACGAGGACAGAACCGCTAAGTGGGTGGATGACAATTCCTCCGACATAATCCCACCGACTGCTCAAGGGGAGCTCCATGGGTACGCGGAAGTATTGGTCAACTGATGATGAAGCCATTGTGGAGAGAGTGTACTCTCACCTGTTCAAGAGAGGGTCTCGCCTTCCTCGGGTCCATGATATAAAGCATGTCATGGACACGTGTAAAGACGAAGACTTTCAAATGTTGATGCTCTCTCTCGGGAGTAACCAGCCAACAATTCAGTACCGGCTCTTGGCAAAATGCAAAACTATGCATTTGTCTCTAAACAGGAAGTCTAGAAAGGGTAGGGTGTTAATATAAACTACAAATGCTTGTTTCCATTCTTTTCCCACAATTCATAATTTTGATTACAAGTTTTATCTTTTGATAAGCCCAAATGATGCCCTTAAAGGAAAAGTAAACGAGACGTTGTATTATATCATTGTAAATTCGAAGACTGTGATGATCATAAGATTATATATGTTTTTCCGTTACGTTAGAGAAGTGCAACGTTTAGTGCAATCAAGACCTGTATACTGCAGCAGATAAGTCCATTCCATTAGAGTTTGGGGAAAAATGTACAAACTCATACAGATGATACGAGCCTTTTGTAGTTAAATTAACTAATCATTTACTCAATGAAAATTTGTATACAGTAAAAGGCTTATTATTAAAAAGGAGATCTTGTCACCTTTGTTGAACCTCGTAAGCGTCATTGAAGCTCGTAAGCTTCTCTCCTCGATATTCCATGCACAAGGGTCCACTTCCCGGGACACTTCCCAGCTGAAAGGGACATTTCCCGGGACATTTCCCTGATGGGTCAGTTCCCGGGACACTTCCCGGGACAATTCCCGTGACACTTCCCACTTTACGGGACAATTCCCGGGACACTTCCCAAAACGGGACACTTCCCGGGACAACTGCCATTTCTAACCGGGAAATGTCCCGGGAAGTGTCCCATTTTAGGGACATTTCCCGTAGAAACAATACAATACAATACAATACAATACAATACAATACAATACAATACAATACAATACAATACAATACAATACAATACAATACAATACAATAAACTTTATTTAACGAGGGTTTCATATTAATCTTTTATAGTTTTATAATATATGGCCCTCCCTATATCCAAGTACCTATGATAATAATAAAAAGCTATGTTAGACATTTACGGAAATACAAAGGGGAAACTTGGAAATTAAAACTATACAGACACTAATACTACATCTTCATAAAGCAACTAGCTACAAAACTAACTACAAAACAGGCAGACGTCAACATAGAAACAAGTACAAACAGATAAACATTAATTAACATGGAATAACAATTAACATGAGAATGAATAACCGGTTTTAGGAAAAGTAGCAGCGGCAGTCGATATAAAAACGACATGTATGGCAAAAAAGTTGTTCTAAGTGTGAGATACCGAGTTAAGGTGAGAGTGGAAAATATCACGGACTTTTTTCTTAGCAAGACTTGTAACATTTGGTAGTTGAGTAGACATAGAAACAAGTACAAACAGACAAACATTAATTAACATGCAATAACAATTAACATGAGAATGGATAACCGGTTTTAGGAAAAGTAGCAGCGGCAGTCTATATAAAAACGACATGTATGGCAAAAAAGTTGTTCTAAGTGAGATACCGAGTTAAGGTGAGAGTGGAAAATATCACGGACTTTTTTCTTAGCAAGACTTAACGACGTAACATTTGGTAGTTGATTGGGATTTAAAATACGGGAGAAAGCAAGTTGTTTAAGGCTAGGGGGTAAAAGGTTAAAAAGAGAAACTGCAGAAAAGGAAAAGGTGCGTTTGCCAGCATCAGTCCTGGGTTGGGGGAGCACGAGATTGTGTGAGAACCTTGTTCTTCGTTCATGCGAAACATAAGAAAACTTTGAACGCAAACTAAGAGGGGAATCCGGATTAATAAGAATTGACAAAAGAGTCAATAATTTCCTTTGCTTTATCAAATCAAAAATGGGGAGCCAGTTTAGACGAGAAAAGAGCGAAACAGACGGGACGGAAAAATCTGCAGACAAAATAGTGCGCGCAGTAAAAGCTGGAGGGTTTGTGAGCAGTTGCCCCAAACGCTAGCACAGTAGAGGAACTGACTATGAATACAGGCATTGTAGTAATGTATTGCACCAGCTGGCGTCAGGAAGGGAGCAATACGGCGTAGTAGGGATATGCGGCTGTTAATCTTTTTGCATAAGTGCTCGACATGAGGTTAGATAGATAGATAGATAGATAGATAGATAGATAGATAGATAGATAGATAGATAGATAGATAGATAGATAGATAGATAGATAGATAGATAGATAGATAGATAGATAGATAGATAGATAGATAGATAGATAGATAGATAGATAGATAGACTGAATTAAGGCAAAGGGCCAGCACATATAGCGTTATAATATTACAGAAATCGATAAGTAACAAAGTCACCAAAGCGTTTAGTTACAGAAATATGTTTGTAGGTATTCATACTGCCGGATCTTAGTGAGTATCCATGCTCGTTATTAATTACGCCTCCAGTAATTACAGATCGAAGGGGTTCTAGCTCCTTAGCGGAGGTCATGAGACTGATACAAAGCTCGCGCCTGCGGTCAGCAAGACTTTGGAGCCCGCTGGCGTCCAAGGCCTCCTTGTATCGTAGATGGGGTAAAACGATACGGAGGGCCCTATTTCGGATGCCCTCAACAATGTCGACAAGTAACCCTGTTATATTAGCCCAGGTTCCCAGGTGAGGTGGTTATCAACACCACCCCAAGAACTCGCGCAATTGGACAACTGTTGGACAACAATTGGACAACTGTTTAAGCTTACTGAAAGAGAGGATTCAGCCAGATTTGATATTTTTTGGTGGGAACCAATTAACATTGATTTAGTTTTCTTGAGGTTGAGTACCATACGATTGAGTGTAGCCCATTTATGTACATCAGTTGCTAGTTTATTTAGTTCAACATCAGGCACACTGGGGCCGGAAATCAAAAATGTGGTATCGTCTGCAAACATTGTAGTATCGGTAACAAGGTCAGAGGAGAGAAAAAGTGGCAAGTCATTGATGAATAGAACGAAAAACAAAGGACCGATAATACTGCCTTGAGGAACTCCCACTTAATGGGTAGTGCATTCGATAAAACTCCTTTGGAGCACGTTTTCTGAGTGCGTCCATAAAGGTAAGACTTAAACCATTTGAGTGTTAGTTCATCGCACCCATACAAACCAAGCTTCAATAGTAGGGTGTTGTGATCAACCAAATCAAAAGCCCTCTTCAAGTCAATCAGGAGCATACCACTTAGAAGTCCATTATTCATATTCTTTAGAAAGGAATCAGAGAGATTTATAGTGGCCAGTTCGCATGAACGGAACCACACCGGAAACCAAATCGAAAATCTGTCAGAAGGTCTTGTGAAGTAAGAAAATAATAAAAACTTGTATGGGTGTGGCGCTCGAGAACTTTAGATAGGATACAAAGTACGGAGATGGGACGAAAATTCATACGGTCAAAAAGAGACCCATCTTTAAAAAGTGGTGACACTTTCGCACTTTTCCAAGGATCAGGAAAAACACAAGAGGAAATACTCAGGTTTAGGATTTTAGTCAAGGAGCGGAAAAACATTAGTGAAAATCATAAGGAAAGTTCTTGTTTTCCGAGTTCGAGTTAGCAGGGAATTCGAGTTTTCCTTATTGGACAAGTTAACGGGGAATTCGAGTTAGCCTTATTGTTCGAGTTAGCGGGGAGTTCGAGTTTTCCTTATTGGACAAGTTAACGGGGAATTCGAGTTAGCCTTATTATTCGAGTTAGCGGGTAATTCGAGTTAGCCTCATTGGTCGAGTTAGCGGGAAATTCGAGTTAGCCTTTTTGTTCGAGTTAGCGGGTAATTCGAGTTAGCCTCATTGGTCGAGTTAGCGGGGAATTCGAGTTAGCCTTATTGTTCGAGTTAGCGGGGAATTCGAGTTAGCCTTATTGGTCGAGTTAGCGGGGAATTCGAGTTAGCCTTATTGGTCGAGTTAGCGGGGAATTCGAGTTATCCGAGGTCGAGTTAGCGGGGAATTCGAGAGTTGACGGAGAGCATGTCCACAGCACGTGTCGTAATCAAGTCTTGTTACAGTACAAGGCATATTCTCCTAACGGCAAACAAGCGTTAGGTATATTATGTTTGCTCAGAGACACTGAACAAGCAAACCTGTTCACTGACTTAATAATAAAAACGCGAACAAAGGGAAATTTTTCTTCCTGTATTCAGAAACTTACCTTCCAGTTTTATTTCGTTTTGCTATGAGTAAGCAGCTGAACTATCTTCTTAAATTCCTATTAGGCTTATGGCTTGTCCTAGAGAGCGAGGGGACTTGCAAAAGTTCGAATACGATCAAAGTAATCGAACCTGTGTCAGACACGCAATGGTTTATCGCTGCGAACTCTCACAGAGTTGCATGGACTCAATCCGGTCGTTCATTCCGCTGGAACATATTTCTTTTCAATGCCAAGGGGGATACGGTAGCAGATATAGCTAAGATGTTGAGTGAATATGAGGATGGAGAGATGGGATTCGATTGGTTAGTTCCTGAGAGGATAGAGAGCGGTCGGCATGCTGTTAAGGTTGAAGTTGATGGTGATGAAGGCTGCTTTGGGACGAGCCAAGAATTCACTATCACCGAAGGTCAGTTCTATTATACATGTAGCACTTGCGTATAAAACGAGAGATTAAAGAACCTACAGGCAAAATATATATATTTTTATATATACAGTCGAAGCTCTTTGAGCGACCGCTCTCGTAAGCGACCAGCCCCGATAACGACCACGATCACGAATCACCGATTGAATTGTCACACAAACTCTGAATTCTAAGCTCTCGTAAGCGACCGACTTATCGGTGCGACCAGCTCCGTTAACGACCACAATTTCAAAATACCAACTGAGATTTTCTTGTATTTTTAAGCTCCCGTAAGCGACCACAATGATTTTTGGCTTTACAACATCAGTCAACACCTGATAAACATCATATCCAATGCATGCTGAAATCACATATAAAGCGGAAATGTTGTAATGTTTCACAAAAGCTGCCTTTCCAGTAGGCAACTATTAAAGAATTTCATAATTTCAATTTTCTAACTTCAATTTCAAACATTTCTGTGTCTCCAGAAAATGTGTAGATGCAAGGAATCTCTAGTCCATTGCCAACTCCACGATTTATCCTTTTTCCAGTTACAATAGCCATCCACTTGTTTGTTGCACGCTTTAGAAATTGGCTAACAAAAGACGCCATGCGATCGTCGTAGACGCAGAAGATAGTCTCTTGACGAAAAGCTTAAGTCGTCGATATAAACGAGCATAACGAGCTTCTTTGCGTAGAATTAATTGCTATTAAATAAAACAACTCACTCTCATGATAAGTCAAATACCTAGTTTTAAAATCAAGCAATAAACCAAAATATCACAGCGTTGTTATAATCACGATAACTTTTAGATTCCATTTTAATTAAGCTCTCGTAAGCGACCAACACCTATTGTTCAAGTTTTTGGCGCCCAGTGGTCGCTTATGAGAGCAAGCTCTCGTAAAAGACCAGCTCCTTTAACGACCACAGTTGTCAGTTCCCAAGGTGGTCGCTTACGAAAGCTATATATATGTATATTCAAATTGAAAATACAATGTTTCATTTGCAGGAAAAGTTCAAAATAACAATCCTCATTTGAAGTCTGTTAATATGATATTTCATCGAAAGTTACTTGCTTGAATTAGCCGATTGAAATAAGTTCTTCGTGTGACTCGAAATTGAGTGGGAGCATAAAATGGTGGCGTGATTGGCCTTCTTTAAGTTCCATTTTGCTTTTATCGACAGTGCTGAATAACGTACGCGCATGCGCGTGTTCGCCAGAAAACAAACAAAATCTTAGTGTTGAATCGTTCGAGTAAAGGTACGAAAGGATGACTTCGGTCGCTGTTTTGACTTACTGTACAGCATTAAAACCATACTGTACAAAAGATGACAGATTTGTTTGATAATAAGGGAGTCATAAAGAAAATTTTAGCCTTAGGTTTGATCTAGTTTTCTTAGCATTCGCCAAAATGTGACAGTTCGCCGGTAAAACGCCGCCATTTCAAAACAAAAAGGCTGGTTTAACCGCGCGGTACTGGAACTAGTCTTGCGTTTTTGAGCACTGTCGCTTTTATCTTATTGCATGTATTCAGGCAGCCCATCACAAGCCGAAGTATTTTTGCCGCCATCTACTAATATACTGGACGTCACATCTCTGACAAATTCATCTGACCCAAGCCCAACCCTCCCCCATGAACAAAAACACATGCGCCGTCTCAAAGTCGAAGCGGAAAACTTCGCTGGCATCAACATGTCCGATTATTGGCCATCGTCCGTACATTGCACAATCAAACGAGTTAGTAACCCAAGCAGAGAGGAGTTCCTGGAAAACTTCATTAATCCAGGGATACCTGCTATTATCACGCAAGCGATAGATGATTGGCCAGCCATGACCATGTGGGACTTCGATAAACTAGGTAGGCGGCTATTTTACGTAGAGCATGCGTGGTACTGGCTAGCTCTCCTAAGGCTAAACTACACGAGCAAATCTCATTTATCAAATATAAATTAACCAATTTTCATTTGCTTGTGTAGACTATCATATTTAGCAAATTTTAATGTGGCATTTGTTGAAAAACCAGCATATTCCTTTTTATTGGCAATGTCAAATATCGAAATTTGTCCGTTTGGATATAATATGGAAAGACAGATATCCCTAGCTCACTTGTAGGTAATCTGACTCTTAGTTTGTAGTGCGTAGCTCGCAAACTACTCGCCCAATTATTATTGAGATTTTAAAGATTTTATTTTGTAGTAGAAAAAACTATTTATTTTAACTCCATATATGGCTACTACAAACTAAGAGTCAGATCACATACTGCGAGCTTGGGATACCTGTGTATATATCGAACTTAAGTATCGGTGACAGATTCGACGGGAAAAAAAAACAAAGAAAAATACAAAGAGCCAGGCGTGAAACGACTCTGTCTTATACACTTAGCCGTTTTCTTGCCCTTGCCGCCGCCGTTGCTTTAACTTTATAAATTGAATATGACAATTTTTCATTTATAACGTATAATTGCTTCAATAGAAGGTCATCTTACAAAAGGAGTCAAGGTAAACATTTTAGACCACCCCTCCCCCTACAAACGATGGAACTCACTACGCCAAAACTTGGCTGCCTCCCTACGCGACCCCCCTCAGGTTCACATGACAGACTTCCACACAGTTTACCCACAGCTTATGGCCGATGTTCGACAGATGGACATATTTCCGGACAATGCGGACTATATGCAGGTATGATATTTTATGTGTATTTTGGTGTGCGTGCTTTCCTTCTAAGTTGTTTGAAGACCATTATCGATGGAGTTTCTGGTCGCTGGCTGAAGGAGTGTAGCTCTCATTTGCATCCGACTCATGTCGGATGCGTAGTCTTTATGTTACGACGCACGATACCGTGGGCACGTTGACAGTTTTGTGAAGTAGACCATAAGGATGCGAGAACTGTGATACAGATTGAAACTTGCGAACCAGTACGCATCAAAAAACAAAATTCTACATATAATACAACGCCCATGTGTAGTCCTCATTCTCACTAGACCACGCCAAGTGCAAAGCTTCGTAAATATCGAAAGTCTATTAAAAGGAAAATGAGGTCCATTTGTTAAATAAGTTTGGTTGAATCAAAGCTCTATTTCTGAAATACTAATTGGCCAAAATCTTGTCTTGATGACCACAGTTGCGCGCGTTATGCTATAAATATGGTTGGATTCAGAAATATTACAAAACTTGTCTTATTTTTATGCAGTTCGTAGACGAGGATATCAAGCCTGCACAGCTTTCACTTCAAATGGCCCCGCAGAGGTCTGGGTACCACTGGAGAGTTGAGCAGTATAATGGCTCCCTGTGGAGTGCTCTCGTACGTGGACACAAGCGATGGGGTCTCTACCCCCCTTCGGTCTACTTCCCACCAGGTACGGTGGTCATCCCGACGATTAAGACTATGAATACAGTGGCAGTGGTAGATCCACGGTTGCTCACGCCCCCCTTTTTTGGGCCCTAACCCACCTATTCCCTCCACTCTCGTATGTTTTGGCTCGCTCTGCAATTTCCTTATTAGAACATTAAACATTAGCACTGTAATTCGGAGTCTCATTATTCACAGGTTCCCTTAGGTTCGATTTGTACTATTTAAAAAGAACACAGCCATTGATTGATAACTAAAGTTTTAGAATGCATATACAGTATATATAAAAATGAAAGTATCGAGCTGGAATAAAAAAAATATATTTACAACCGATTAATTATTGATTACATCGATTAATTATCGATTTGTTAGGCGTCGTGCATAATAATCACCGAGCTCAAGACTCACAAAGCTCGGAGCCATTCACGTGGTGGGCACATACACAGCCTCGACTTCGCGCTGACCGACGGCCATCGGAATGCGTTCAGAAGCCTGGGGAGATCCTTTACATCCCGTCCGGGTGGTGGTGGAGTCATATCAACCTGGAAGACACCATTACCTTACAGGTACGGAACGGGATCGGGAGATTTTGTTTATTTTAATTTTAAACATGTTACATATTTTCCTTAATTACTAGGAGTGCCACTTTTGCTATCCACACCAATAAATATTTTATCAATCATATCTGATTTTATGCATAATATAGCGCTGGTTTTGTGACCGGCGTTCCTTGCGCGCCTGCCTTGACGAGCTAAAAGAACAATCCGACACCAGCCCGAAAAACTACAGTGGTGACATTTTCGTCCAACTACGTCATCACTTGAAAACGCATAGCCCAGAATTCCTCACTGCCGATGATGATGACCAGTTCCAGTCTCCCGTGAGCGGCAAGGGCAGGACGTACGAGGAGTGGGAGAGGGACTTGGTCGCGGAAAGATGGCAGGTAAGTTGTGTCGTGTGAAACCCTTCGACATGTGAGCCATAAGGGACTATAAGTAAGGCCATGGTCGAGAAAAGATAGAAGGTTAGTTGTGTCGTGCAAGCCTCTTGAAACTAGAGACATGCTGTCCCTCTTATATTCTAAACCTTTCGAAAGCAAATATACGGTCGAAAATGTTTAGCGCTGGAAGTAGCATGGCATCTATTGGGTATGAGCCCATATGACAAAGGAGACGAGAGCCAGCAGTTATGGTCGAAAAGGGGGGAGGGAAGTTGTAAAGTTGTTTGTTTGAGTTCGTTGTAAGCCGCAAGAAACCGATACTAACTTGAGGGCCGTGGGAAAGCTGTACAGACTGAGGGGTAGTTTTGTGAGTTTATATTGAGGGAGCTCTTCTTAATATTTAACATTCTCTTTAATTTGGTCACAAGGTAGCACCATCATAAAGCCAATACTAACCGAACGAGTTTTATATGATCTCTATAAGGATCAAATCGTGAGGATTGTCGTGAGAGTTGAAATTACCATCTTAATGAAGTGTTTACTTTTTTTTCAGGAATATTTTGGAAAATATGAAATTGGGGTCAATTCTGGTGAATTTGATGATCAGTAATACGTCGGCGATGCGAAACAGAATACAAATGAGTGACTTTAGTTAAGCTTCTTACAAAACAACACCAGCATACGGGTAAGGCGCGCAAAAGGTTTTGGGACTGACGAACCTTTTAGGTGGTCCGCAACGCCTTCGTGTCAATGCGCTGCTAAGAGCTTCATAGATAAAGGTTAAATCACTCTATAGAAGTTTATTTTGAATATAACGTATACTTTATTTTCAATACCATGTAGAAGTAAAACAATGTTATCAAAAAATAAACTCAGCTCCTACTCGAAAGCCACTTCCATTTTCTTAATAATATGGTGCTAAATACGCTAGATATTCACTACTTCAATACCAAACATTTTTATTGTCTGAACCGTGTACTAGCATGCTCCGATAGCTACTTCTCAATAGTTTAGTCAAACTTTGAAAAATCCTGATGGTGCCGGTTTTAGAGAAACGGAAAATTTGATGAAAATTGTGTTATCTTTACAGTAGGTTGTTCCGCACACTTCGTCCTGAAGTACGAATCTCCTAGCTCCCTTTCCGAGCTGTCTGTCAGCAGAGGGGCGGGAGATGCTTTGTGGCTCGAATGTCGCTATCACGTCACGCTTGGTTTTAGTGTCCTCGCTCTGGTCAAGAAGCGTGAAGGTGTAGCGAGGGTAAAGGGGCCACTTTAGGATCGAGTCAAATTCGCCTGATTGCACCTGAAATACAAAGAGTTTTAAGTTATCATCAACAACATCATGATCATTACCACCATCATCGTCGTCGCAATTGTCAGAATCACAATCAACATAATCTCATAATCATCCTTGCAATCATAGTCACCACGATCATCATTATCAGCTCCAACAGCACCGTCGCCAGAGTCAGCATACTAATCTCCATAATCATCTCCATCATTGCAATAGTTAGAATCACAATCATCATCACCACCATAATCTTCACCATCATTGTCGCAATCGTCAGCATCAAAATCGTCACCATCGTCTCCATTGTAATTGTCGCCATCTGCAGCGTCACAATCATCACCATCATCTCCATCTCGTAATTGTCGCCATCTGCAGCGTGACAATCATCACCATCATCTCCATCTCGTAATTGTCGCCACCTGCAGCGTGACAATCATCACCATCATCTCCATCTCGTAATTGTCACTATCTGCAGCGTGACAATCATCACCATCATCTCCATCTCGTAATTGTCGCCATCTGCAGCGTGACAATCATTACCATCATCTCCATCTCGTAGCATTTTTTATGCAGTGCAAATCAGGTGCGGAAAGCGTCAATATAAATATAAGCAAAAGGACATTGTCATTATCAGCACCATCGTCATAAAGATTTCATTATTATCATCCACAGGGTACCCACCTGTAGCCCCACCGATATGTATCTGCCTCGCCCTGTGCCTATGCCATTTAACCAGACACCCGCGCACATTTTGTACCCGTGGGGGGAGGTGTAGAATGCCTCGCTGATCATGGGTTCGGAGGCTCTGCCTGTTTTCGCGTCCATAAGTTTTCTGGAAAAACACTGGATTTTCCAGATAAATTCACCATTTGCACATCGACTTCGGCACTCAACGATCTCTTGTTTTTGGCAAGTTAACGCTTCTTTCTAGAAGAGAAAGAAAGAAATTAATTTAAGAAATCACATTGGAGTGATCAAATCGGTATTGAAATATTGTACAATAAGACCACACAGGGAGTGAGAGGAAACTCATCTTAGACGTTAATCGAAAATAGTTCGGGTAAATCGAAAATAGTTAGGTAAATTGAAAATAGTTCAGGTTAACGAGATTCGTGTTTGTAGTCAAAATGTCATACATTAAGGGCTATAAATGGCCATAACAAACCGAGATGAAGCGAGATGATTGGATTAGCATGGCGTACCTGTAGTTGGATGTGTTCTTTCTGGAGTAAGAGCCGCTCTTTCTGTGCGGAGATCTGTAGCTTCTGTTCACAGACCAGGTCACAAAGCATGGCCACGTGTGAGGTCAGACTTTCCTGTACGTGCGCAGCCATCTTCTGTCGCTTCGCCTGTGCATGCATTATCATCATCATCATCATCATCATCACTATCATCATCATCATCATCACTATCATCATCATCATCATCATCACTATCATCATCATCACTATCATCACCATCACCATCATCATCATCATATATCATATATTTTGTGAATTAACAGATTCAGAGTGAAAGTAAATGGAGAACTTATGCTATCAAAACTGTTATTTTATTTTGACGAGTAATTTGTAAATTAGAAGAATCGCCATATAAAATTGCCACGTTTCCCTATTTCAGCAACCATCCTCTTGTTAGACACATTTTTGAGCTGGTGCAGGTTGTTAAAAGTAATCAAAGTGCTCTAGGGCAGACTCTTTCATGCTAAACTGGATTTGTAATGACAAGCAAGTGATATGGCCGTAGACATTTCAATAGATTGTACAAAAAGAGCTACTTCATAAAAAAAAATATCAATTATTTGTTTTATGTCCGTTTGAAGGTTAAAAAATCAGAAGAAAAACTCCAGCCTATTTTCAAATTTGCACCCTGTGTACGCGCCTGTAACGTATCTTTGGTTTAAAAAAATCGCGCACGTTCGAAAGTGAGCCCGAGGCAAATTTCAGCTTGATTATGGGTAGAAGAACAAACATAGCGGAAAGCCATCTTCAAATATCAACATTTCTTATTTACTACCTTTTTTTTGCTAAAGCCGCAAAAGATTGCCAAATTTCTACAATTATAAATGATATGTATATATATATTTTTACCTTATTACACTTAATGTTTGCGTCACTTTAATTTCGCGAATTTCGCGATTTTAAAAGATTCGCGAAAAAAAGTGACGTGAAAATTAAGTGTCGCGAAAATTAGGATGCGCAAAATAAAGCGAGTATATAAGAAGCCTTTGGGGGAATATTGACCGTTTAATAAGCTTTATGGAAACACCTTGTCTATTTAATCATCTAATGTATACATAGTACCGTAAGGGGTTGGGTTGGACTTGTATTTTAGATTTTTATGAAACTAAATTTAGCCCACGCATCTTTTTGTTACATATTGTTTCAGTATTGATTATTACAGCACATTTTAATTCCACTTGTTTTGCTTGATTTTATTATCCCCAAATCGCGAAAGTGTCGCGAAAAATATTGCCATCTGAAAATCGCGAAATTTTGACGTCGCGAAAATTGAGTGTAATAAGGTATATTCAATCGTGTTGTCGTTACAAGAAACATCGTGTGATCCATCATCATCATAATCACTATCATCATCATCATCACTATCATCATACACTATCATTTATCAATCAATGGCTGTCGTTTTCCTAAATGGTCTAAAAGAGCCTGGGGCTAACGCGCGGGAGACCTGTGATATTCTAAAACGTTAGGAACTAAGCTCCATTTCCAAGGTGTCTGCAAGGAATTCCTGCAAGTTTACGTAAAAATTCTCGACTTAGAAAGCTCTAGAGCGATAAAAAAGCGAAAAAATGACATATTAGCAGTAACACCGTCATCATCATTACTCGTGATCATTGTTGAGAAGGCAATGATGTCTATATATCCTCACCTTGAAAGTGCATCCTGCTTCAGCAAACCTGCATGGGATTACAAGCAATGGGCACTCTTGATTTAGGTGTACTGCCAGCTGAGGAAGTTAACAAATAAATACACGCGTTTTATAAGACTCTTCCTTACAGTTTCCTGCGCCAAATTTAAAGGAAAACAAGTCCTCGCGCCTTACCGTGGCAAGCAATAATGAGGAATTAAGCCAATAAAGATGCAAGAGTCACAGATTTGATTGGCTCGAAGTTCAAACCTAAACGGAGGTGTTCTCAAGAATTTCTTTGCCTCGCTGATTGGCTAGTGAAATTCATGTCAATCAAAATATTACTTTTCTCCCAACCTCATTGGTTTAGTTCAAGGTGCAGTAGCGCGCGTCGCATTGTAAAAGCAAGTCGATCGTTGACCAATTATTGCTAGGTCAGCCTCCCATGACACTCAACACTTGCAGTAGTGTGCAGAGCAAATAGTGGAATTCTTTTGGGACAATTTACTAATGAAAACAATAATGCAACGCACTCTTGTTGAGGTGACTTCGCTCCAATTTAGTGGCCTAACTATCTGAGGTCAACGTCACCTAGCTTTTTAACGAGGTCTCCGTTACCTTTGAAAATGGCGCAGAAAGTTTGAAAAAGGAAAAGTGACAAAAAAATCGAAATTGGCAGCTCTTTATAATTGCAATTTCATAGCGCATAGAAATATTGTTATACTGTGACTTTCTTAGAAGATAACATTAGAACGTGAACAGTGTGAGCCATGGTGAAGCGAATTGAACAGTCACCCTAGCAGCCGTTCTGGACACTTGTCAATGAGTAGCTGTCATGTGCTGCTCCCGTGCTGTCGTATCAGTTTGTCATGGTTTAGTGTGTGCTGGTAACGCGGTTCCCACGTGAATGTGGTTTATCAAAGTGTTTTACGTATCATTGAGTGCTTGTCACGTGGTGCCCACGTGAACGTGGTTTCCGAAGCGTCAAACAGTCGCATAGCTAAGTTTCATCGAATTCTGGTCACGTGGTGTCCATGTTCATGGCTTTCCGTGGCGTCAGTCGGTTGCACCCTACAAGACAACTTGTACAAACATAAATACAACAACCACCATTACAATTAAATCATAGTACAAACACAAAGGACTTGTCGCATAACCGTCTCGCGTCTGCTTTTTTAAGGGAATTCAGATCAAATTAAAGATTCCCTACAAATGTTTCTATTGTCGCAGAATGGAATTTGCAGGGTCAAAGTAAATTCAATACAAACCGCTTCCTTGGTGAGATCTTTGGCGCCGCACGTGAGCGGACAGGAGATTGGGAACGAGGCACAGCTCTGGAGATGGACCTACAGAGAAACAGTGAAAGACATTTAAAAGAACACCCTAAATGAGGTATCATTCATTATCTTGAACAATAAAAACAACAACAACAATAACAACATCAGCAATGACGATTACACTAGTTTCATAAATTACAGAAGCAGATACAGCAACGCAACCATAACAGCTGCCCTGCTTTGAAGACACATGCCTCAAACGCGAATTACCGATGTGCAACAAATTTGCTTATTTTAAATGTATTGGTCGGTAATAAATATATTTCCCTAGCTGCCCCCAGCAGCATTCATTTTTTCCAAAACGCACGCTCGCACGGGAAAGTGCATATTCCCGTTTTTTTTTGTTCTGAGACAATAAAGAAATCTTAACAGTCACTGGCAAATAATTATTTTATGCAAATTTCACAAAAGTATGAAATTTTAATTAAAATTACTTAAAAATATTGTCTCGACGCCGCCACAGGAAATAAGCTTGACTCTGAAACGCACCAGTTATTAAAATGATTCGGTTCAAGTTCGGTTCGACGTATGCCTTAAGCCTAAGTCTGTCGTGGCGGATAGGTCTATAATGATGGATAAGTCTAACGTGACGGATAAGACTAACGTGACGGATGGGTCTAACGTGACGGATAGGTCTAACGTGACGGATAAGTCTAACATGATGGATAAATCTAACGTGACGGATAAGACTAACGTGACGGATGGGTCTAACGTGACGGATAAGTCTAACTTGACGGGTAAATCTAACGTAAACGCCGTCGTGTCGTCTTTCCGCTGTCGTAATATTGAGGTCCCTATAATCAAGCCATAGCGCGCCAACGGCCAACCGTGACCTACCACTTCAAAATAAAATATAGGTTTTTGAATTTGCCAAATCGTGATCAGTCGTAAACGCTCACATTCATATCAGCAAACACGACTTCTTTGTTACAGTGTGTACAATTGACTAGGCGCCTGCTGCATTCTGGGTAATGCCCTTCCAGCTTTCCTCGCTCCACGCTTGCGCCACAATCTTTAGGACAGCGGACCTCTGACAAATTACATCCTCTCTCCAGGTGTTTCTAAGGAATGAAAATGTTATGGTGTATACACTTTTGGGTCTCTATGTAAATTAAATCAATGCCGGCTTAGCATTTGTAGAAGCTGCAATTACCACAAGTGTGCTTCACATGAGAATAAACAGGATTTTAGGGCTTATGTTCACTAACTAAAAAACAACTAAGGAAATTGAGACGAAGCGTCGTGTGCCAATCTTGTAGAAAAGAGACAACAGGAACCATGGGCTATCCACCCCCATATTACCCCTATCTAGCAATCTCACCTCTAGGTCACTTATCGTGCCCTGCCATTCACAGCCGTCGCCATGGTGAGGGCAGAGAATATCCATCGAGAGGATTTGCCGGTGACATGCGTTATCGGGAAATATCTGAAATAAGAAATCATCACTAACACCAACACTATAATACTATCACTAAGGGGTCGACCATTCAACTTTTCAGGGGTGCTTTATTGTTGAGCAACAAGTTTAATGTTCGGCCCCTAGCGCCATTATCATGAAAGAAAATTTGACTGCGACAAGCGTTAATTAGGAATTACTGAAAAAGGAGGTGAAATCATCGTCAGGATTTTCGCCATTAGTGTGATCATCACCACAATATTATAATCGTCATGGCAAATTTTATCACCATTGTCACCCACAGAGGCGTTTCTAGAGAAAAACGCCTGGTGGGGATATCATCCATAATCATAACAAGGGACCTTGTCCATAATCACCATCTTATTACTTTTACCTTGCCGACATTCAAAGTGAGGTTATCCAATGGACAACGAGGCCTTCTATTCCTAGCAAGCGAAAAAACAGGATTAGAAAGCATATCAGGACAGAGTACGGTACACAAAACACGTTACCATGGCGACGTAGTGTCTCTAATTACCTTATAATGGGTTGTATACATGTCTGACAGACGCGATGACCGCATGGCGTGACTTGGACCGGATCACGCAACGCCATCAGACATACGGGACATTCGAAAGACTTGTCCAACGGAACGACGAACCGAACTTCGTAACCAGGCATCTTGAGCCCGTGCACAATTTGAGATACCAGTGGCTGTCTTCAAAATCCTTTAAGGGATTTTTAACTCGACAAGGAGTTTTTTTTTTTTTTTTTGCTTTCCCTTTGTTTTCTTTTCCTGTAATTTTGTTTTCAAATTTGTAGATTCAATTTGCTTTAAAATTGAATCCTGCAAAGTGATGAGCAGCTTTGTGGCTGGTGATGGCGAACCGACAATAACCAGATGTTGACGGGCTTTTTGTAATCCTCGGAGCGCTATTAGCATTCACAAAAATGATAATTATTCTTCAATTAGAATTTTCTTTCACTTCCACAAATATTCTCGTAGACCTTCTCTAGCCAAAATATTCGATCCTTCACAACAAATGGAATGTTTACATTTAGAATAACGTCCAACGGAAAAATTCTATTGTGAATTGCGCACAATATTAACCTTCGAATTTCCTTCGCGTGAGTTGGGACCGTAGTATTGTCGTTTCCCGATCGTTTCAAGCTTCACGAATCGTAAGTCCAATAGTCCAGTCTTGTAACGTTTAACCGAGAGGATATACCACAGAGAGGCGAAGAAATTCGAGCACTAGGCGTTGGTAGTTCGTGTGTACAAGTTAGCGTGGCACGCCTGCGTCCAGTTCGCAGATAGAAGTGATCTCATAACCATAAGACTACGCCCATGCGCAAAACAACGCGAAAGAAAGTTGAGGAAAACAGATGGCAATGGCTAAAGGAGCTGATATATGTGATATTTTTTTAGCTTATTATCACAAATAAAATTGTGTTATCATGGCTGGATAGGAAAGTAAGGAGACCACAGTGCGACGTGCGCTAACGTGGTTACAAGGATAGTAGTAGGAAGTCAGTAGGGTTGCAGAGAGAGAGAGAAAGCAAGCTTTCCATCAAATATTGAAGCACGCTTGAGCATTTCTTCGACACCCAGCTAGAAAGTTCCAAAAAACTGTCAAAGTACCTACGGAATCATCTCTCGTCGTAAGATACATTTGGCCGCTGAGCAAGTTGGGGACTACTTAAAATATTTCCAGTATTTGACGATGTTAGTTATAACAAGAACTCTATGAAAAAAAAAACAGGGTCCTAAGATTAGATGCATTGTTTCAATTGTATCACATAGATTGAAGATACATTATGTAATGCTCCGTGTAAGAACTAAGCAAGTCTAACATGCCAACGGCAAATGCAGGCTGGCATGTCAAAAATGCCGTTGTTTGTTCTAGAAATTTGATTGGCCAAGACAAAACATTATAGCATAACTATAAGATACAGATAACACATGATTCATAATATTTTTTTAATATTTTGTTATAGGGTTAATTGTTATGTCTGATCCAGCTTTTCAGGTAAATTTTATGTGGGGAACCTTGTAAATATAAGACGACTAACAGCTATTGTTCTGGCTTCTTCTCATTGGTTCACCACAGAAAATTACCTGTAAGGTGTATAGCAAAGGAGGTTTCACGCAATTTCTTCTAAATCTTACTATCTTCTATACGTCCTGCATGCATGTTTGGTATAAAAAAGATGCTATGTGGGAAAGCTATAATAAAGATTTTTGCCGCAGGACAATGGGACTTTGCCTAGTTCTTACACGGAGCATTACTTATTTTCCTATTTTCTTTTAGAATTTACGAGACAAACATTGCGGGTACTGCCCGCGCGCAACAGGTGTCACGTGAGGAATGGAGTTGTCACGCGACGAATGGAGTTGTCACGCGAAGCCACCGGAATCCCATGATTTGACAGGGATGTGACACTCACAGTTTTATCATTTTATTTACTGAGTTTCTCTCTCTATTTTTTTTAAACAAGGTAAAAATACGAACATTTCTTGGAATCTTATTATACCTTACAATTTAATAAAATCCTCGTTTTATACATCTTCAAGTAATGCTCCGTGTAAGAACTACGGTGAATCTATAGGTCCTGCGGCAATAGGGGTTCGTTATCTTTTTAACTAATCTAATTAATATTGCTATGCTTATTGGTTTAAGACGCTCTGCCCGCCAAATTTGAACTTTGGAGTCACATTTCTCTAAAATAAGTGCTCTTGCACTCATATTCATTAGGGGGCTTAGGTTTGAAGTAAGAAAGCTTTCAACCTTTGCATTTTTGTTAAAATCGTATGTTCGGAGCATGGAGAAATCCCTTTCGGATATCTGCTAATAACTTTTTATACTTCACTTATTACAATTTTGCGCTTTGTCTCTTGCCAAAGCAAACATTCCGCTGGCTAAACGTGTGAAAATACGGTCTCACATTTCCAAAAGCCTGTTAGTGCGGTAGAATTTAGCTTTCCAAAGAAAGTCACTTTTTCTTTCAAAGATTTTTGACAACGATTTTCATGTTAAGATTGACAACTAAAACGATTCACGCCTTTAAATAAAGTTACCAATTTTGCTTTATTCGATCCTCAATACAACTATTATCGCATACAAGCCACAGCAATAAAGTTTACTGGAATTCACAATAGTAGCAGCCCTCTAATTATTATTTCATCGACACAGACAGAACACACAATATTTTCTTAAAACAAGCCGCAAGCAAGGTTTATTCCATAAGCTCATTGATGAAGTCGAGAGTGTCCAGCTTATAATCGGGGTCTCCGTCTTCGATACATAGTAGGCCATGAGGACTCACGGAAAATTTCTGCGAAGAAATTGTAATTCTTCTGGCTCCAGACGGGCTGCATTTATATTCACTATTTCTTTCAGCTTTTTGCATCCGCATAAGCATTCCACTGCTCTTACTGACAATTGCGGGTTATTGCTGATATTTATATTTTACAATCTTCTAAAAAAATATCTTCGCTTCACCTAACGCCGTATCTTCTACTTCAATGCATCGTTCTATGTCCTTTAGTTCTATGTCCCTTAGTTTAGTTGATGCTTTCACGAGTCGTACAGCATCAACTGATGACGGCAAAATTTGCCCTAGTGCAGAGGTTTCCTCAATGTCCTGTAAAAAAAGTACACACAAACTTAAGATTCCTTCTCAACTTCATTTCTTGAATATCAGAACTTATAAAAAATACAAGGCAACTACAGTCAACTCCCTCAGAAGCAGACACGTCAGGAACTAAAAACAGTGTTACAAGGGCTGTCAGCTAATGAAAATGAAGAAAGACATTGTTTGAATGGAAAGGAAGACAAAACCCTGCATTTTGTTAAGTTATCCGCTTACAATTCTTTCACTTAGACGGGAGTTTGCTGTACCTCAATTTCAGGGTGTCAAACCCCAGGAAGTTTCGCTACATTCAAGGAATACATTCGGGCTTGTTGGTATTTACATTTCACCCAGCTTATAAATCAGGCTCACATAACTTATATTTACATATTCACATCGTAAACTCAAATGACAACTTCCCGTAATAAAACTCTTTTAGTAAAATAGAACGAGTAAAATATTTCGTTCCCTTCTGAACCAATTATTTGTCTCTCAAGTACTTATTGACCTATGAATTTTTCACCTGGAATGGTTCTAACGCGGCTTCAGCAGCGGCGCAGGTCTCAGGTTTCCGGTTGGAAAAACACGCTGGAACTTGAGGCAGTTTCATCTCTACAGCTCTGCAATTTTGATTTTCGAAATAAATAACAAATTGAAAAGGAGGATCAAGACTGGTCAAGACAGTACAGAAACAGCAGAATCTATACGGCAAGCGACAGAACATTGACTTTGAGAAAGATAATTTTTCTCACCTCGTGTGAAGTTTTCATGCGTTTGTTTCCAAGCTCCAAATCGACTCGCTGTCGACAGTATGTACAAATGCTTCTAGACCAGCCCTTTTTGCCTTTGTCATCTAGCTCCAAGAAAACTTTCTCTACTCTTTTCGCCTTTCTCAGGGACCTCTGTTCCACATCTGAAGGCTTACTGCCACACCAAGCCTCGTGGTTTGGGCAGCAACATGATTGCCTTTTGAACACCATAACAAGCTTTTCTAACTTCTCCGACAAAGTTTGCAAGCAAACAGAACTCAAAGCGTTTCTTTAAAGTATATACAATAGATTTTCAAACTATTTTCGAAGAGATAATGAATAGCGAGAGACTTGTCTTAATATATCGAGGAGGAAGCATGTAGAATTCAAAATGGCGACGTGAGCGCTAGGTCGGAAATGTAACTTCCGAACATACGATTCGGACAAAACTCGGGGATAAGTCGTAACAATGCAACCTTTGTTTTATTCTTAATTTAAATGTTTGTCAATCAATGGATAAGATACGGAAAACACCCGAAGATGTATTTTAGCCAATCAGAGGGCAGGATTTTACTGAAGTTTTATAGCTACTTCTGCGCATGCGTTGCCGCAGGGTACCGCAGTTCTTACACGAACCATTACTTAATAAAATGCAACAAAAACTCTATTCGACTCTACCAATTTTTCGTCTTTGATGAGACTTCTTCAGGGCAGAGTCGAATACCAGTTTTTGGTGCATTGTATTAATTCTTCTGGTTTACGATCACGACTATTTGGGCCTTTTGTATTTGTCGTGTCCATATATACACTAGTTTCTGAGGTTTGCGACGAAAGCCACTTCGTAGTCACAGTCAGGACGGCCGTTAAACACATGAGCCTTAGTTCAAACGGCGTATTATCCATGAGCCGTATTCAATGCAAATGAATGCAAGTGAACCATTGTTTTACCTTCATTTGCAGTGAAAACGGCTCATGGAACATAAGACGTTTGTGCATGGCCTCCAGGCCCGTACCCAGAATTTTCCATGTGTGTGTGTGTGGGGGGGGGGGGGGGGGGGGGGGGGGGGGGGGGGGGGGGGGGGGAGGTTGTAATTTTTCCGATAAAAATCTGACCACCCCCGAAAGAACAAAAAGGAGTTTTTTTTATGCCGTGGCAGTATCTCCACGGGTCTATTATCGGATTTGGTGGCTAAAAAAAAAGTATGCTTTATAGTTCTGTCTTTTTCTACAACTTGCATGTCTATCGCAAAACGGATGTGGGCTTTCCACAGTTGTGGGAAGGGGGTGAGGGGGTGAACGCACCCTCTGTACCCCCTGGGTACGGGCAATGGCCTGAGAGAGCGCCGAAAACCCCTTAGGCTACAAAAAGGAGATAAGTATAGACAAAATTATTAATAAACAACATTGCAAATCTCAGAAACCACTGGAACTTTGATCAAGCTGTTGAGGTGGCTAAATCACAGGCTTCCCACTCGCGTCAAGCATTGCTTCAATAATAACCCACTTTTTGGCCAAGGGTGGTGGAGGTTGCATGCTTTCCCCGCCCTCCACCCCATAGGTACATGCCTGTCCAGTCTCTGTAGACGTAACAGCCTAATCTCTGTGCTCTTTCTCAATCTTCATGGGAACAGTGGAGACAATCTGTTCCTCAAACACAAACCTCTTGACCTGGGAGAAAACAAAGAGGAAGATAAAGAGGATAGCAAGGTACTGGACCCATGCCCACTTGATCATCTGCCAGAATCCTGGTCTGTACCTGGTCATGTGGTTAAGGGGAATAAGCTGGGGTCTGATTGGCTCATGGTTTGGATTTTTGAAATTATAAAAAACAGCAAAAGAAAGAAGAAGTAAACTATCAAACATAAAAAAAAAAACATTTTACTATAAGCTCAGCTGCTATTAACTGTTAAATGGAACATCAAATTGAAAAAAGGACTATTAAAAAGTTGAAAACTTATGGCAATGTTGTTTCTGTTGCTGATGATGATAATGACAATGGTGATAGATATGATGGGTGGTTATCATAATGATAGTCATAATGGTGCTGGTAAAGATTACTGGTAAAGATTACTGGATGGTGATGATGATGATGACAGTGGTCATGATGGAGATATTTATTTAATGGTAATATTAGGGTTGCCCCTAATAATTCTTCTGCCAGTTGGCTAGGAAACTACTGTAAGCCAGTTAAATACTTTACATTAAAACATTATGCCACCAGCTGGTGAGATTTATCAACAGTGGATGCTTAGGGACAACCCTGTGATGGTGATGGTGAGGATGGCAATGGTAATGTGATGGAGATGATGATGATTAAGACACTGATAATAGTAAAACCAAGAGCATGGTAACAAAGATAGGTACCAAATTAAGGATACATAATGGTCTCCTCTGGGTAATTAACAGTCCCTTTGACCACAAAGGGCTGTCCGGCAGCACGCCCGCCCGTCCAAATCGAGTATGGTGACACATATTCTGTACTAACATTGCGCTTGATGTAAGACTTGAAGATCTGGTGCAAGTTGTAGCTATCCACTAAGGTACTAGTCCCATCAATGATTGGGACCTGGAAACATAAATATCCAAGTTGTGAGAAATGGCTCTGATATTAAACAAAACAAGAGGTCCTGGGTTAATGTTGGCCTGGTCAGTTTGGAAAGTTTGAAGATGAAACTAATAATATTGGTTTGATATCAGAATCCACTGCAAAGGCAAGTTTATACTGGTACATTCTGTATAAAAAATGCCTTATACAATTTAATACTGCAAACTAGTTTACTATTAATATCCACTAGTGGAGACCTGTGAAACATTCACGTTTATTATTCATAAAAGACATTAGGGCCATTACCTGATCTGAAAAAAAAAAAAAACGGTTTCATCATAATCATGTAAAATTCGATTTGAAAAGTGTATCCCCCTTTGCCAAAACTTGAAGCATAGCTGGATCTTTTATCATATTGGAAAAAAACTACACCAAAAAGATCTTATTGGGGGCCCTGTGTTCAGAGTGTTTGGCGGGAGATTCATGTGAGTTTGCACATCCACATTTAAGTCAAATTCAATCAAAGTTTTTCCAGCCATTTGTATGGGCAATGAAGAACACGAATTCTTGCAGCATTGGCCCTGTCTTGGTGGTATTTTTGGTGGTTGATTTCATACTATTTTCTGTGAAATGTGATACAAAGGTATGTGGCTTTATGTGTGATCGGCTAAGCTTGAAATTTGTTTTGTCCTATAAGTAAAGTCATATTAATGAAGAAAACAATCAGAACTGTAGTCTCATGCGCAGCCGTCCTTTGTGTCAGTGAGGCAACTCTTCCGCCGAATTTGCAGCCTCTCTTTGCCTGATCATTTGAGAGTGGAAACCATTCCCCATGCCCCCTTTTAGCTAGGGATTGTCATTTGTGTGGTTCTTGAGTTTTCTAGTTCCTCCTTTTCTCCGTGAGAGATAGCACACACATTTTTATAAGATGATGTATAATTCAAATTTAATTCATGAATCAATACAAAAGGCCCAAACAGTCGTGTTCGTAGACCAAAAGAATAAATACAATACACCAAAAACTGGTATTCAACCCTGCCAAATGAATACCAGTTTTTGCTGTATTGTATCAATTAACACATTGCCCCTCAACCCGCCTGTACCGGCTTTGGGAAGTACCCACAACCCAAAAAATTCATAAATGCAAAATAAACACAACAAGATGAAGATACTCAGGCATCAGTCTAAGGGATAAATGGTCTTGCAGATATGCATCCAACCAAGGTGTTGGCATCTACTCTTAAGCCAAATAATAGCACAGGTTCTTTGACAAATTTCAAATCGAACAAGGAGAGAAAAGCAGAATCACCCCTCTCAATAGAACGCTCAAAATACCGCACAAGGGAGAGGGATCAGCAAACACAGCTCAAGACAAAAATAGATACCTTTATTCTGATCCTCCAGGTACATTTCCTTGGCCTCAAAACACAATGTCCATTTCTTGAAGGATTGTACAACCACGAAAATATCTTTACGTATTGCAAAGCATTCTGGGAGATCCAGGGGAAAATTCACGAGGGGGGGACAAGTCAACACTCCTCTCCCCAAAGTCAGATGGTTTTTTATAAGTCTTTTCACCCCAAAGCCAAACAAATCAATTCCAGGTCATACAGACCCAGAATAGCAGTGTAAACAATTTTGGAATCAATTTGGTTTCAGAAAAGACAGCATTTAGGAGAGCTGTGGTGATTCATTAGAAAATTATTTTCTCATCCGGGCAAACCAAACAAGAAAAAATCATCATGAATCCACCTTTGCTTGCAAATATCCATAAGCAAAGCACTCAATTATGCCCCAAAAGACTTCATGATGTCCTGAGACACTCTCCTAATATGCTCATAGCTGTATTTTTGATGAAAAATACAAGCAACCATCAAAATGTGCTGGCTTCAGCACAACGACGAGGGATTAAAAGTGGGGACCGCAAAGCACTGTTGGAAAGCTTGGATACCGCTGACTAGGTGCAGCTGTGTTTGACTTTGACGGGCTGTATAAAACTCAGAATATGGGGGGAGGTATCTGTTTTCAGTCTGTTTTTTGTAAATTCAGCTAAAAAAAAGCCAGGAGTCAATGGGTTAATTTCAATCAGAATCTCTTTTCAGACTCTAAGAGCTTTTTCTCCTTTCTTTTTGTCCAATTGCTCGTTAAATATAAACTTTAATTTCTTACATCTGTGCTAACAGAAGTCCAGTGTGATTTGGTTGGTGATCTGAAGGGAACCTCCTGTTCCCATAGGCTGGTTATACTCAGGTTATAATGCTAGTTGGCTATGTGCATGATGTTGGTACCCACTGGCGTAACAAACATAGATTTTGCCCAGTGGCATCCATTTTTACACCTGCTACCTTGCACTAAGCCTGCTTGTCAACAAGTCATCAAGGCCTGCTAGCATGCCTTTTCCTTGCTGATGTCTCTTGAAGCACGTTTGTGTCTTAAAAAGGCAGTTGATCAGTATATAAGTGCATTTTACACTTGCTGTAGGCATTACGAACTTATTAAAAAAAGAATGATTTAAAGAACACACAAAATTTTATAAGTTAAACGTCCTTGTACATGGACTTTGGAAGCCTACCTGTGCATGTCACAGAATAACAGGCCACTTGAATTATATAATTTAATTAGTCAGTCCCTGCGTGGTTCTCCGTATACTGTTGCACCTTTCCCTTTTGAGTAAACTTATCTGTTTGGTACTGTATCCGTTTTGTGTGCCCCCGTTATGTATTTATTATGTAGTAAGTACCGTAATATTGTTGATTCAATAAAGTTGAAAAAAATGTGTTTCAGTTTTGCCTGCCAAGCAAGCAAGTGTCAAAGGCCCAGTAGTTATTAAAAGGGCCCGGCTCGCCCAAGTCAGGTTTGGCGTAGCACAAATGGCTCAAAGTTTTGCTGTCTTTCTGTTCACAGGTGTTTGTTGAGGCACGCTAGTGGGTGTTAAGCAGGCGTGTCTTAGAATGCACGCTAGCAGGCAAATATCAGGCGTTCATCAAGGCACGGTAGCAGGTGTTTAGGCGGCATATCTTTAGAGGCCCGCCAGACGGCAAGTGGCAGGCCTGCATTTAAAAAGGACGCTAGTGGTCCTTCTTCAAAGAACGGTCCAGCAGGCATCAAGAGAGAATGCTAGCGGGCCTGTAGCGGGCGGGCTGGTAAAGGTAGTCGCTTTGGTGAAAATATAATTGTCAGGGGGACAAATGGTCAGGCCTCTCTAGTCAGTTATTATAAGAAATTTTTTTTGATAGTCGTAGTCAAATGTATGTCGATTTCTATTGTACATGATTTATGCATAAAATAAAATTAGAAAATACAACTTTTTTAAGTTCTCCCGAAGTGTATATTAGAGGGGGACAAATGGTCGGGCCTGAGAAAATCAACAATAACATATTAATTATTATTGGAACAAAAAATATTACTATTAATATTATATTATTAATGTCAATCCAAAATATGTTAAAGACTTTTAAATAGGACATTTTATTATTTCCAATTTTTCGCATGCAACTGGCATGATTTTATGCTCGATTTTGTCTTTTTGCTCAATTTAAACATTCTTAAACAAAATCTAAGCCAAAAGCAAAATTTATATTTCAACCTATTGGAACGATGTTGTCTACAAGCCTTAGTATATTGTTAAAAAAAAGAGTTGAAAGCGTATTTATTCCTGAATTTCGAGCGCAAATTGACTCATTTTCGAGTGGGTACCAGCTCATAGCTAGTTATACTATGCCTCACATCCCCATATGCTTGTCATACTCAACATGTACTGTCAAACGCCTCCCGTTCCAATAGACTTGTTATACACATGTTACAAGGCTGGTTAAACTCACAGTATAAGGCTTATTATACTCACATTATAAGTACTGTAAATGCCTTTGTGTGGCAGCAAGCTCCTTTGCTTCAGCGTCAAGTCGCCAACTGTGCTAAACTCAGCACCAGCGATAGGTGACGACATAGAGATGCAGGCTAGACTTTCCATTTGAAGGTTGACATATTGCTACAAACAACAACAGTATCATAGCTACAATGATCACTGAATATTAGAAGAAATATTTGGGAGGTAAGATCCACAACAAAAAAGGTAATGCATTTGTGTAATCTACTTACATGCAATCTATAATCAAAGATGAGAATCAACTGAATGGAGTAGATTGATTCTGAATTCTTTAGGGGGAGGTGAATCTCAAAGTGCAAGGCATCATGTTTTCCATCCAAGTTAGTATCTTCTTCCCATGACTAGAGGAGAAATAGCATTACCCACTTCTTAATCTTATGTATATTAGACATCTAGGAGGTATACACCTATTTTAAATAAGGTTGCACTCGGAGAATCTGTGTATCGTCACCCGCAGTGCTTTATGGGTATCAAGTAGATATTAAGCAAATAAGCATAAATAAAATACTAATCTAGGTTTCAAAAGATGTAGGTTCTTGTTTACATTCTTATGAACATTTACATACCTTTCAAATACAAGGATTCAGCCGTTAAAACTCTTCCCACTAGGGGTTATGACACATGGGTTCTCAAGTGCAGCCTTATTTAAAACACTTTAGGTTTATATGTTCAAATAGATTTGGACTTATACTAGAATTTAAGATTGAAAAGGCCAAACAGACATTTCAAGAAATATTGGGTTATCTTCTCCCACTAGTGCTTGAGAGATCAGGAAACCTTGTCAACAGTCCCAGACTCCAGAGAACTCTGGATGTCCTTGGGGGATGAAGGAGGAGGGGGGGGAAACTTTGGGTTCTAAAGGGTGACAATGGGAAAAGCAAAAAAACAACCTCAAAACTGATTATTATTTAAAGGTTGCTGAGTAATAAAAGGCACAATAAAAAGCAGTGTGAAATGGTCATTGCTTAAAATGCCTCATATTTTCCCACCTAAAGTAGCACACCCCATACCTTAATCATTGGTATTCTTAAATTGTCCTTCAAAAGCTGGTTAAAGTTCTGGAAGGTACTATAAGCCAGGAATGAGCCAGGGGTGTTGCCCTGGGCAACCAGTAAGAGTTGATGTTTGTAATAGACATCTGGCTGCTCGCGGAAGGAGCTCTCTTTCATCCAGAATCCTAGTATGAATAGAAGAGCCAAAATCTAGCAGGCAGTCATAACAGCACTGCTAAATAAACATTACTATTAACAGAATATTGCTGGGT
Organism: Nematostella vectensis; assembly: GCF_932526225.1. Classification (NCBI taxonomy): domain Eukaryota; kingdom Metazoa; phylum Cnidaria; class Anthozoa; order Actiniaria; family Edwardsiidae; genus Nematostella; species Nematostella vectensis. The sequence goes on from NC_064046.1 coordinate 6,450,837, forward strand.
TTTTTTTATAATGGAATAGTACCTATGTAAGAAAAAAAGAGGATTCAACATAGATGATTCTGCTTTTTTGTTGTCATTCACTTGTTTTTTTCTTTTTAGGGGGGGTGAATAGGTTCGCGGATCGGCGGATTCGGCCCCGAAATGCTCACGGATCACAGATTTTGATGATTATTTCAGCTGATCGGCAGATTCTGAAAATACGGCAGATCACGGATCTGTTGACAATTTGGCCACAAATTTTGACTGCTTTGACGGTCGAATTTCGGATTTTAAATGAATTTCAATCGATGCTATTGTATATCTGTCAAACCATGCGGATCTAAAAATATCTGCGGATCCAAGGATTTGCCCTGAAAATGTTACGGATCGTCGGATTTACATACCCCTATTCACCCCCCCCCCCCCCCTCTTTAGGTGATTTCACTGAAATTTTGAGCGATTTAAGTATCTTTTTAAAATAATTAATCTTTAGTAGATATCTTTCGCGAAAAAGTTTGGATGTTCATGGATTAAATCATGCAATTACTTTAAAGTACTTAATAAAAAATAAATAAATTCTTACCATACGTAACATATGCAATGATCAAAGGAGGAAGAAATGTTAACCAAACGACAAAGAACTGAAACAAAGTAGCCCGACTGCAGATGTGAGTTTTGTATTTCTGCAGCACTGGATGGCGGTGAACCTCGTACATAACCATCTTCAGGGTCTATTTTTACGATTCCAGACCATCGCCACTGATTTTTTCCCTAGTAAAACGGTAAAGAAATGTCAAAACTTTGAGAGGCTTTCGATGCGCGGGAAAAAAATAAATAAGGATTGTGCGCCCACAAATAGTAGGACAGCGTTCCTCATTAGTAGGGGAGGGGTAAAAATAGACTTGTCATTACATAGCTGGCTATTGGCTAGCTTTGGAAAGTAAATAAGAAAATAAAAAAATCCTCATAAACTTGATTCTACCTAGATTTTTTTCAAGATCTATTTCATTTAAGCTTAGAATTCTTATTCTACTAAAAAAAAAAACAATTTGTACTTTTCGAAAGTGTCCCTCTTTCATCAAAAGTAATATTTGTATCCAGTCCCCAAATAAAGGTCGACATACCAAATCCAAGATGGCGGAAGAATTAGCGTCGAAATTGCCAGTATTTATTTTTTCTTGATTCTTAATGGCACAGTGGTGTACAGATTGTGATTTTGCTAGCAAGGTTGCTCAGTCCTGTTGTGACTTATACACCAAACTTGGGAAAAAAGGAAAACCTCAGACAGGAAAAGAATGGACACTTTTAGCTGCTGTGGTTCAAGTTCTTCAACGCAAAGAAGGCAATTGTTTTTGACGCCTTCTGCTTTATTGATCGGGTGCATGGCTCTATTCCCACAAAACACGATTACCTACGGAATTCAACATATCTTTAGTCAATTAAATTTTCCCTTAAATTCCAAGATACTGTAAGTGGGCTTAACTATAGAATTCGGTGCCACATCCAGATTTATTTGCATTTCCATTGTATTTATTTGCATTATTATCTTGGAATTTAAGAGAACATTAATATTTGGGTTTTAGTCTTCGGGAAGATGCCCCCTATCTTGATATTTAAAAATCACCACCTGAAATAAGTAGTGGTTCATTCCTAATTCTCTTTTTCATTTCTAAGGTGGTTATACCTATAATATAATCTCCCTTGGAACTGGATCCAAATGCATTGGACAGAGCAAGCTAGATCCCAAAGGTGGTGTTCTCAATGATAGCCATGCTGAAATCATTGCAAGAAGGGGATTTGTGAGGTTTGTAAGTAAATAAAGATTGCTTATACAGCAGTGTAAGGCTTGCATATACCCAGGAACCACAATTTTCTTTTCAGATATGTATACAATCAAGTCAAGGAATGCTATGGTGAAGGCAGTGGGATTTTCACCTGTGACAGTGATACCAATCTCTGTAAATTAAAAGAGGATGTCACTTTCCATTTATTCACATCGCATACTCCTTGTAAGTTAAAAAATCCTTCAGGTATGCTTTCCTCCCATCCTTCTTCCTTGATCACCCCTTCCTTCTCTTCTTATTTTTCTCCTGTATTTACCTGTGTGGATTCTTTGGACATGTGCCACAAAATAAAACAACATTTATATGTAAATATAATAGGATTTTAGGGGGAGATCATTCCCTCATATCAATAACACCAGATTTCTTGTTTAAAGCCAGTGCAGGTTGATTACATTACACTTGGCCAAAAACATGTTTGCCCAGCAGATGTAGCTCTTATGATAATAGCAATAATATGCATCTTAGAAGAAGCGTTATTATCTTTTTTCATTTGCTTTATGTTATAAAGGTGGTGATGCATCAATATTCCCAAAATCAAATGATGAGACCAATGCAGCACAAACTGGACAGTATTCATCTCACAAAAGAAAATATCAAAATGAGCAGAAGAATGCTAAGCGGCAGTGTGACAGCTTGACACAGGTCCAGGGATGTGACAGACTTAAGGATCCTCCCTCAGATAGACAGGCCCAGGGATGTGACAGACTTAAGGATCCTCCCTCAGATAGACAGGCCCAGGGATGTGACAGACTTAAGGATCCTCCCTCAGATAGACAGGCCCAGGGATGTGACAGACTTAAGGATCCTCCCTCAGATAGACAGGCCCAGGGATGTGACAGACTTAAGGATCCTCCCTCAGATAGACAGGCCCAGGGATGTGACAGACTTAAGGATCCTCCCTCAGATAGACAGGCCCAGGGATGTGACAGACTTAAGGATCCTCCCTCAGATAGACAGGCCCAGGGATGTGACAGACTTAAGGATCCTCCCTCAGATAGACATTTAGATGCAAGTAAAAAACAGAGTATGAATGTAGCCTCTACAAGCCTTATAGCAAAAAATGCCTTAACAAATACTTCTATGGAAACAGCAAGCTATGCAGATGTTCCTCATTCAGTTTCCATGACAACAGAAAACAGTTGCTTAGCAACCATCACATCTGGAAACTTAAATGATATTCATAGAACAGGTGCTAAGTGCGTACCTGGTGAGCCTCAGGATCCACTACTTGCTGGGGTAAATTATCATGTGACTGGAATTCTGCGGACTAAACCAGGCCGTGGTGACCCCACCCTTTCCATGTCTTGTAGTGATAAGATACTAAAATGGAATATTCTGGGCATTCAAGGTGCACTGTTGTCGCATTTCCTTGCTGGTCCCGTGTATTTATCGTCCATAATTGTTGGGAAGTGTCCTTATGATGTTGTTGCTATGGAAAGGGCATTATATGGCCGTGCAGGAGACATGTTTCACAGAAGTGAACTGCCTTCAATGTATAGAATGAATAAGCCAAGGTTATATAACACAGGTGTTGTGTTCAAGGATAGCAGAGAAAGTCTACAAAGAGCTGTTACTGAGCAGACATCACCATCTTCTTCAGGTAAATGTGTTCAGAATAGGGACTTGTGCTAAGAGATCGTGTGACTTTGAAGGCGGCAAACTAGTGCGTGCCCAGGCTTTTAGCGGCAAAATAACAGCGACAAAAAACAACTCATTCAGCTCTTACGAATCAACCAGAAAGTTTCTTTGTCATAGAGGGCTTATTTTCATTTAAAGATTTTAATTTTTGTCATCCTCTGGCGTAACGAGCCAGAGAATGACAAAAAATGTCATTTCTGTGTTTATTTTGGCTTGAATTTGCCACCCAAAAGGTCACATAATCTCTTAGTGTCCCCTATTGTTTTGTTGTTGCTAAAAAGAAAGGGTTTTCCAAATTCACAGAAATTTACCAACAGCAATTGAAGTATACCATGTTTCAATGATTCTTTAAAATCTGTGATCATTTGCACAATAGCCAATGTCCTTTGTTATGTAAAGGGATGGAGGTAACATTGTCGCAATTCAAACAAATTCTTATTCACAATTAACTGAAAAGCCTAGCCATAAACATAGTTGTCAACCCAACTTGGACAGAAATCTTGTGAAATCAGGTGAAATACAGTAAATATGTGAAAAAACCAAGAGCCAATGCGTGTGAATACAGAGAATGTATTGAACATTCTCACAAAAATTAGGCTTGTGATAAGGTCCAAAATCTTGTGACATCTGCATAATGGGGGTGAGTTGACAGCTATATATGAATCATGAAATTACCCTTAAATGTCAATTGAAATTTATGTATTAAAAAGCTCTCAAAAATACTAATGACAGGGGGCGAAGGGTTTGAAATCCTTACGTCCCAATGACCTGCATATTAACTATTGAATTTCAGCAATTATTTGGATTAGCAACCCTGCATGCCATGAGGTGTCAGTGAATGGCACCAAGCAAGGTGTTACCAAGGCAGCACTGAATACTACCAAGGCCAGGTCTGTAATTTATTCATTTTATAGAAAAAGCCATGCTCAATTGTCAATCCCTGACTTTGGCCCATATTTTAAAGATTTTAAAGAAGTCTTGGATGCTTTAATAAGGCTGGGGAAGAGAGAAAAAAATCTATTGGTGCTATGTATTGTACACCCCCTGATTTCTATATACTAGTTAAACTAGTGTGTCTATTGTGTGGCATTGGTTCCTAAGATTTTGATGAACATATATATTGTGTAGATTTCATATTTATTGCAATATTTTGAGTAATTGGTTTCCAAGATTTTTATGCAAAATTCTTTTTTGGATTTTTATATTATTGCAATAGGGGTGGCACCTCTTTCTGCTTATGCTAAGTCTTAAATTTCCTGTTGTTCCCTTGTCAGGGTATCTATTTGCAAGGCATCAATGTTCCAGGATTTTGGTTTCATATTAAAGGAATTTCCTCACAAATACCAAGAATTAATAAGGTGAGTTTAGCTTCAAAAATTCATAGAAACAGATGATAAAGATAGATGAAAGAATGCTCTTGCCCCACAACCCCTAACATTGGGAAGGGGAACTTATATTTGGTGCATATAATGAGGGTACTGATATTGTGAATTAAATTATCTTTCAGCTGTAATAACCTGCCACCATATAAAGACTGCAAGAGGGCTGCAACTGCTTACAATCAGGCCAAAACTCTTTTCTTAACTGCCTTTCCTTGTTGGACTAAAAAGCCATTGAATTGGAATTTTACCATAGAACTAAAGGACTAAAAAGTTTAAACACACAGACAATGCAACAACAGGATATGATAAATGAGACAACTTTTTATTTGTAAAGTTTTAAGACCCCCAAGTTACAGAAAACCACATAAAGACAATAGTGACACTTTTTTTTCTGAGAGAAGCCCCAAAAATGCCATTCCTACCTTTCTAAGAAACAGAAAAAATCACAAACATTGTATCAACTATTAATTTATAGTTTTAAACTAGAAAAAAGGGGTGATAATTAAAACTATTTACATTTTCTGATATTTATTTGGTATGAATCATATGTATATACACATTTTAAACTTCATTCTTTTTCTTATGTGAGATGCTAAGAGTACAAGTCAAAAACATGAAAAATCTAGAAAGCAGCTTTGCCAATTTCTTGTTTTTACACAATAAAGATGTTTTACTTCCAGTATTAACCATTCAAATATCTGTAAGTACTACATCGCTTAAACCTTCAAAAGCAATCTCTCTTTAAACCACTGCTATTACGACGACATTCCAGAAGTTTAAAGTACAAGCAGCAATAATACACTCAAGGTTTTTTAGGAGAATAATGTTTGATGGTGGTTAGTTCCAGACTAGTGTCCAAAGGTGTTTTCACCACTGTATGCAATGTAGAGGAATCCATCCTCATCCTTGTGTTCTTCGTAAATGGACCCCATTGTTGAGCTAAAAAATATTATATATATTATATATATTATATACATGTCTGTTTGTTACCTATAAAACAAGAAATAAAGAATCAAATGTATTTCTGGGCCCTCTAATCCAATCACCTATAAAATGAAAAAACATTTATGTGGATTAATTTAATCCTTACATGCGCTGCATTTCTCTAAATTATATTTTTCTACCCAGCAACAAATGAGCCTTTATTGATGGCAAATGTACTAGTAGATGATATATATTAATGTGCAAATTCATGCTAGCTAGGAGGTAATTTATGCAAATTCATGCTAGCTAGGAGGTAATGTATGCTTCAATCCCTCTTTATGTAAAGCACCAGCCAAAATATGGTCACTTAAAATAAAAAATAAATCAATAAACTTTGTACTTGAAGAGGGAATAATTAACATAAAAGGTAATTAGCTGGATGTAAAGCTTTTAACATTTTGAGATCAACACATTAGAATTCAAACGAAAGTGAAAATTGGATTTATGTTTAGGATGATTTGCATAATATGCACAACAAAACAAATAATTATGTCCTTTAAATCTGTGCCTTTTTAGGATGCCCGGATCAGTTTGAATAAAGCTTTGAATAGGAGTCTTATGGCAATTCGAGACGCTGGGATGGCATAGTTTATATACTGTTTTGAGAAAAATAAAAACGATGGGAACGATGACATTCAGCTCAGAAACGTTATCTGGTCAAAGCGATGAAAACTCTTGTGTGTATTGGGAAGTAATACAAATGGCTTCCAGCTTTTCTGTTAAATCATCACTATTCTTTATAAGTTTTGCAAATGAAATAAATAAATAAAAACTACTGTATGTCTCTAAAATAGAAACCGATTGAAATAGACGCTGAGCACTGTATGTAAACAAAACAAGGAAGCTTGTTGAATTACCACCACAATAATAGAGTACAGCAAAGTTTTACATCCTTTAAAACGGCTAAGAAAAAATATATTGTGATCCTAGACTTGCAAGCGATTGGGACTTTCTAGTTAAAAATTTAAACGGTAACAATAAACATATATATATATACCTTGTCGTTGGTAGAACTTTGTTGACGAACAGAAACATGGCTTTCTCGGGAGGCAGTTGAATTCTTTTGCGGATAATATACATAAACTGTGCGACTTGAAAAAAGAACGTAAGCAGCATTAGAAAAAGAGCAAATTTGAAGTGTATATAGAAAAGAAGCACAAATTGAGTATTATTCGACCAGAAAATAGGGTATATTTTGGAGCAATTTCACTTCCGCCCTCCGAATGGTTTTAGTGGTCGCCTCTACCTGTTAGATCTGATGGGACGAGAAATTTGCGTTTATCGATGTCTTGAATGGTAGATTTGGGAGCTTTCTCTACGACAACCTAAACAAATAATGCTTAGTTAGCAAAGGATATCAAAATCTTTCTAGATGAATTATTGGTCGACTTACGGGAATGCGATCTGGGTATTTTAAACGAATTTTCGACGACTCTTGGCACCGAGAATCTACAAAAAAAAGGTAGAAAACATAGCTATCAGATATCTTAAAAACTATATAAATACATTTTCTAATAACTTCTATACCTAATGAGTGCTCTTCTTTGAAAGCCCACTTCATTTTTGCTGCAAATAGAGCGCTAGTCCGAGGTTATAGAGGATCTCAGTTTTCTTACTCAGCAAAATGAAGCTTTCACTGCGCAATGTATGTTTCAAACATCAAGCCACGTGATCATTTGGCCATAACATGACGTCATGATGAGTTAATTTCCAAATACGGAGCAATACGTCAAGACGCAGACTCGTACCCAGTCGCCAAAATGAGAAGGAAAACATGATTTTAATGCGCGGGTTGCCTGTGGCGATTAATTAGGCGCGCTTTGCCGTGTGGGTTGCCTGTGGTCAAAGAAAAGAAAGATAATGAGGCACAGTATTTTACCCACACGGCAACCCGCGCATTAATCATGTTTCCCTTATTCCTTCTTAGTTTCTTCTCATTTTGGCGACTGGGTACTGGTCAATGATCTATTCCATATTTGGAATAGATCATTGTACTGAATAGAAAAGTGAAAAGCTCTTCAAAATATAAAATTAATTTGTTAAAGCTGACGAATGTACTAATGTTGATTTGACTTTTTTCTTCGGGTTAAATGGGATTTATTTGTCATCCTATTAATTTTAGTATTTACCAGGAGAACATGTTCTCCAGTATTCACCTACGGTTCTTCTGTGTCGAGCCCACATAATGTAGGTCAGCGGTGATATTCACAAACCCAAAATGGCGGACGCAGTGGAGGAAAACATCAAAGATGAGGATATATCTCAAAGACATAAACGAGAAAGGAAAGAGCTTCAAGGTCAGAGTTTATAGCGGAGAAAACTGCTCAGCTATGATGACATTCTATGATGACATTATCGTTGTTCCGTTAAACTATGTAAAATTAGGCTAGATTGCAGAATACCCCCCACTCAAAGATTTCGATTACCCCTTACTGTCATTTTACCATATTTACATTGATTGTACTCAAAATGTACTAATAACTTCGATGTACAATCCCTAAAAGTGCTAACCATTTTTAATTGTACTCAAAACCTCATTGGACAATCCTCCAAATACTAAGCTGTTTTGAATTATACTCATTGTCTGTTCCACACTCCTCTAAAATACTTAGTTCTTTTTAGTTTGAATTATAACACCATTCAACAATCCTAAAAAATAATAAGTTCTTTAAATTGTACTTTTAACTTTGTTCTACAATACCTTGAAATACTAAGCTCTTTATAATTGTAATCATAACTCGTTCTGCAATCAAGTTGACGAGAGGAAGCGTTAACAAGAGGACGCATTGAAAAGTTGATGAGAGGACGGGCTGAAAAGTTGACCAGAGGATGCGTTGACAAGCTGACAAGAGGACACGTTGATGGAAGGATGTGTTGACGAGAGGACGCAATGACAAGTTGATGGAGGATGCGTTGATAACTGGCGAGAGGACACGTTGATAACTGACATAAGGACGCATTGACAAGCTGAAAAGAGGATGCATTGACAAGTTGATGTGAGGATAGATTGACAGTTGACTTGTCCCCACGTTTAACGTGGGGACGAGTTGACACGAGGACGAGTTGATGCGAAGACGAGTTGATGTTAGAATGAGTTAACGTGAGGTACTGGTGACATGGAAGCATGGGGACGCATGAATGAGAGGGCGAGTTTGGGGTGGGGGGAGCGGTATTCTGCAATTGCTCCCAAAATTATTGTAAGTGTTGTTTCTAAATGTTCTTTTTCAATGAATGATAGCCAAAATACAAGCTTTAAAACACTCTGTGCCCAAAGGAGACAAGAAGAAGAAGAAGGAGGTCACCCTTGAAATAGCTAAAATAGAAGCAGATCAAGAAAATAGACACAAACAAGAACAAGAAAAAAACAAGAAAAGTACTGAGCCAGAGGTGTGTTTGAACAAATGGTGAATGTCACATTGTTTTTTGCCGTTACTGTGAATCATCAACATTACAGTAGAATCACTACATTTTTTTTACTCACTGGTCACCAGTTTACTTCCGGAGGTCCAACGGATACCTTTAACTGTTTAAAGACAAAAGAATCTATTATAATCCGAGATAAATATAACAGGCCATCCGTTCTAAATTATCAATCACAACCTTAAAGAAACTTCCAATAGAGACACTGCTTTCAACATTTTGAAATATTTTTCGCGTTTTCCGTTAAAAATCATCGGAGAATGGTATGTAATCGACCGGAAGTAAACTGGTGACAATGCGGCTAATCTCTGGATTTAAGATGAAAACTGGTGAAATATTGCCATCTTTTGTGTGTGGAACTTTTTCAATACTTTTTTCCCTAACAAAATGGTGAAGAGGGGATGCCCATCAAGAATCACAAAGTTATTTTTCAGGCTTTCACGGATCACTAATTTAAAAAAAAAAGCTTTCACAAATCACGATTTTAACTTTTGCTTTGCTTTAATATATGATTCAATATACAATCACTTGGAGACTCAGTGCATTCAATGCAGTTTAACAGAAAAATCTGTTTTATTTAATCAACAATCTATATAAAGGCCAAGTTTATGTGGAAATCTGTTACATTCGTGTTTTTATTATTCTCGGCGTCTACGGTCACGTTTCACAGATTTAACCATGCAAAATTCATGTCACGAAAGTAAAAATACCCCAATTACAGATCACGCTAGAGTACTCGATCACAAGTTAATTTGAGTTTTTTCACAAATCACAGATTTAAATTTAGGGCCAATCACGAATCACAAAAATACTCTTCACCTGAAAATGGGGCTCCACAAAAATATTGCTGCATGTGGTTTTCCTTATTCAAGAGTTTAGAATTTAACTATAATTTGATCCATATCATAAAAAGTATTCACCTGTTAAGTATTTATTATATATATTATTTCCAGTTTCAAAATGAGACTAGTAGACTCTCAGAGAAACTGGAGGAAACACACATCTCATCTGGCTGTTCAGAAGAAAAGGTGTCGCGAGCTCAGAAGAGAAGAGTGAAGAAAGCATCTAAAGAGAACGAACGAGAGCAAAGAATAGCAGCAGCAGATTTAGAAAATGTGAACAGTGCTCGCAATGTTGAGGCCATGAAGATCAAGCAGAGATTGAAAGAAATAAATCTAGAAATTGTTGAGGTACATAATGTACTGTACATACTCTAACAGTAAAATAATTTCTTCAGTTATTCTGGGGTCTGTGCACCCTCTCCCTTACCCCTTCACCACTACCACCCTTGGCTGGATATTTAGAAGAAATGTAAGGAAGCCAAAACTGACAATGTACCTTTTACCATAAATGCTATATATTGGTGCCCAACTACAGCAGCATTGTCACCAGTTTACAGTACTTACAGTTTAGGGCTGACGGAAAGCTATACCAACAAAATACAAAAGAATCAAATTAGAATTCGTGCTATTAAACACGCCATCCTTTTTAAATTATCAGTCACATCCTTGAAGAAACTTCCAATAGACTCAATGCTTTTATAATTTTGAAATATTGTTCGTGTTTTCTGTAAAAATTATCGGAGATTGTTATGTAATCAACCGGAAGTAAATTGGTTACAATGCGGCTTTAATACTGAGACTTTTATTAATGGAATTTTTTTTATTTTATATTTGTTTTAGATACTACCAGATGGTCACTGGTAAGTCAATTGATTTTCAGAAAATAAATCTATCTAATATCTGCTACTAAAAAAATAGACCAGATAACACATTATTACATTTTGCATCAAAGCCGAAGATGTCCTGATGATAACCAAAAGACATTCAAACAAAATTTCAAACAATTTGAAATTTACATCATTATCAATGTTAGAGATTTCTTACACCAGACACTACTTAGTGTTAGACCAAGTAATGGTCAGGTTAGGAAACCAAGGCCTGTTTTAGACCAAGTAATGGTCAGGTTAGGAAACCAAGGCCTGTTTTTTTCTTTTCTTTTTTTTTTTTTTTTGGGGGGGGGGGGGGTGATTTAGGCAAGGAAGTTGGCAGGTATATCTTTTAGAGCTGAGATTGAATGCATTTGTGATGATAATGAGTTAACATAACTGTTGTTCTATTTTGTTTGGCTAGTTTATACAATGCTGTTGCAGATCAAATGAAGAGAAGAAATAAGGAGGTATAACTTTGTCCTCCTACGCTATGTATAACTTAGTATATAACATAGTTCTTGGTGAAGATGATTATTATGATAATATAGGTGATTATGATGATAATGGAGATCATAGATGATGATAATGGTATTAATTATGATGATGTTTATGATGTGATATTTCTATTCGTTTCCATGATGATAATGTTTTTACAAAAGAACTATCGTTATGCTAGAAATCCTTTATTATTTCATTTTTGATTTAAAATTACTTTCTGTAAATCCAGATAAAGATGTTGTCACTCCGACAGCAGACAGCAGACTACATGTCATCTCACTCAGAAGACTTTCTCCCTTTCCTAACACACCCAGATACAGGAGACATGTATACACCAGGTACACTTGTGTTGTGTTGTGGTATTTACTAGAAAAAAAACAGCTCCCTCAATTATAGTGTGATGCGTGCTACCATTGCCACCAAAAGAAAGCAAAACAAATGTTAGCCAATTACATGACATGCAAGAGTGACTATCTATAGTGTTACGCATGCTACCATTGCCACCAAAAGAAAGCTAAACAAATGTTAGCTAATTACATGACATGCAAGAGTGACTGTTTATACTGTAGTGTGACGCATGCTACCATTGCCACCAAAAGAAAGCAAAACAAATGTTAGCCAATTACATGACATGCAAGAGTGATTGTTTTTTAGTGTGACGCATGCTACCATTGTCACCAAAAGAAAGCTAAACAAATGTTAGCCAATAACATGACATGCAAGAGTGACTGTTTTGATTTACACTATTTTCATAGGAGGATTCAAACATGGTATTATGGTGTGTACTAAAGCTTTTCTTTGCCTCAATTGCAGGCTAGTGAAGTTCATTAATCAGAAAGCACCTTTTTCACATCCTTATTGTCTTTAATTGGTTTACTTCACAAAACTGCCCAGGTGGCCATAACAGTGCATGTCACACTGAGCAACACAAGTCTTTTAGCCTGTTAAACAAACAGTCTACAATATGTATTCAAAAGAAGCACATTTTTCTTGTCATTCAGTGGTTATTTTGCTTTTTTGTGTTGCAGAGCAATTTTCAAAATACTGTGAGGATATAGCTGAGACTTCTGTCTGGGGCGGACAGCTTGAGGTAAGTATTTTTTTTCCAGTAATTGAATTACATCTAATAGTCACTAGTAGAGCCAATAGAATAGAGGTAAGTTTGAGTTGTGATAAGTTAGGTGTCCAGTTGGCCTACATATCCTTGTTTCTTGGTTTCAGCTGAGGGCATTGTCCCATGTTCTGCGCTTGCCAATAGAGATTCTACAAGCTGATGCACCTGCCATAAAGATAGGAGAAGAATTTGAGGAGCAGCCCATTACTTTATCGTGAGTATATGTCAGCATTGTGGCTATTCTGATGCATAAGATGGAATCCAGGGCCGTAGCAAGCCTTGAAATATTTTGGGGGCACAATACAAAAACATTAAGAAAATATTGGGGGGGGGGAAGCCACGCCCTACTGGGCATTTGCACCATCCCTGCTACGACCCTGAATCCAAAAACTGGTACAGGGGATGAAATTATATACCTCACCTTGATTTTGTTGTGTGATTATTTTATCAGGGAGTGTGCATATTTCCTCAGTTTTCCTCAGTGAGATTCTGTATTGTTAGAGAGAAGCTTAGCTTATTTCAAGTTTCAAGGCATGCATTATGTTTGTACAGTATGTTTGTATGTATTGATTAAGTCAGTTGGCTGGGTTTTCCATCTGTGTATAACGCTGGAACTTGTTATTTTCCTACAATTGAGACTGCTCTGTGGTTTTGTGCCATAGTTAGACATCATATGTATATTTGTAAAGTTTGGGCATTTGTTTCAAGTTTTTAGTTTCAGTTTCATTATGTTCAGACCACATTTAGTTCTGTCCCAACATCGTGCAACTATGTCTCGTCTATGTTCTTCTCCCTAACCTTTCTTGAGCTATTCTATTTCAAACCGGCCTTTGTGGCCTGTGTAACCTAGCTTTGTCTATACAAGGTTTGCGTGAACATACTGCCTGGGTACTGGACCCCAATTGTGAATGATTTCGAACTGTTTTCATCCACTTTATGTTGGATTAACATACCACTAGTGGTTACCTGTGAAATATTCACGAAAAGCAATTCTTTGTTGTACAAAACTTTTTAAGGTATATTTCAATACTTCAATGTATTGGGCTGTCTAGTGCTTTAGGGGAATAGTATCGTCGCAGTAAACATAAATTCAACAAATGCATCCCTTTTTGAGTCCACAATATATTTTACCTCATAAAAATGTGGAAAGGCGCTTCCTATAAAATACCGTCTGTATTTTAGTATTCCCCCTTATCCTATATCCGTGTCCATGCCCGTACCCTGGATTTTTCTTGAGGGGGGGGGGGGGTGCGTAATCCAAAAAAGTGGACTAAATTTTTCTCAGGGAAGGGGGGGGGGAGGGAGTGAATTTTCTGATGCTGACCACCCCCATTTTTTATGCCTTTGCAGTGTCTCCATGGGAGGTTTATTGTCGGATTTGGCTACAAATAAAGTGACTTATAGATTGGTTGCGACTTATATATAGGTTGCGAACGCCCTTTCACCCCCCCTCCTACGGGTACGGGTCTGGTGTCAAAAGTCTTGCAGTTGTTGATAAAAGCTCTTTTCTTCCGTTTCCTTGTTTGCGAACCGCTCTGTTTGTGCGCGATGGTGCTAAAGAATCTACTTTCTTTTCAAGGTTGAAAATAATGCCTTTCTAAATGATGATAAATAGACGGTTGTGTTTTTAGCTTTCAATTAATCTATCTATGCAATGAATCTGCGGCAAGTATTCAAATTTTTACAGATTTGATTTTTCACGCTCTCGGTTTGTTTACACATCTTCCGAAACTTTCTAAAGTAAGATTTCTCCTCTACAATGATATTTTTGGAGATAGACTTATTACTGTATATTTTTAGTGTGTTTCTCTTGAGAGACACGGGGGTCTAAAGGTCATTAGTCCTTTTTGCGGCAGGAAATAAATTATTTTTGTGCTTTTGTGAAATCTTGAATAAGGCGCCTTTTTGCGAGTGTGATCCTCTCGCTTACAAAAACGTGTGAGTTGGAGCTTTCCTCCCTGGTATAATATTGAAATAAAAACATTTTGCACACCTCTTCTCCGGTAATGTGTTGAAATGATATGGTTTCGGAGTTTTCTAGCTCAGAAGGTGGAGCACAGTCCATTCCTAAGCATATTATATATAGTATAGATTAAATGTTGTATTCAACTGACAGATCAAAGATCATTTGATAAACATGAATGGTTGATTTGGCCAATTTAACTGGTCATTTTAATTCAATGTATATGAATAGTAAAAAGAAAAACTGAAAAAGAAAGCTGAGAAACTTATGGATTATACAGGCCTTGCTCAGGATTTTGACTGGGGGGGGTGCGAAATCCGAAAGTGGACCTAATTTTTCCAGGGGGGGGGGGAAGGAGAGGTAGGGAGTTCTCTGATAAAAATCTTACCACCCCCCTTTAACAAAAGGGTTTTTTATGCCTTTGCAGAATCTCCACTGGACGTTTATTGTCAGATTTGGCTACATACCGGATTGATCTATGTTAAGCTTTATAGTTTTTTTTTATAAATAGCATGTCTATTGAGAACCGAAAGTGGAGCTTCGGACGTTGTGGGGGGGGGGGGGGGTTGTGTTTGCACCCCTTGCACCCCCCCTGGGTACGGGCCTGATATTGTTGGATGTACATGAAATCTCACTATCTTTCACCATATGATATCAATCAATATTATTTCCTTAAGGTACCATCGCCATGCTTATGGGCTTGGTGAGCACTACAACTCAGTCACCACGGCCACCCCGATTAATAAAGATGACGGCAGCACAACCACACCTATACCCTAATGCCACAGTCTTGCAGGGCCCCATAAGTCACAGAAGAAATGATTACTGATAGGTACTATATTACCTGAACACAAGAACTTTGAAGGGAGATGAGAAACAGCTCAAGTTAGTGGAATTGTTGTTATCATCTCAGTTAATTCTTAAGAAAATATTGTAGTCGAACTAATCTCTGGACAAAAAGAGAGAGATTATGTAAAGTCCATATTACCTTTCAGAGTTAATAGATTTGGTCAATTCTTTATATTTTCATCTTCCAAGGAAGTGAAATTTTCAAATATCTGTAGAAAATTCAAATTTCAATCAAACTCAACTCCCTTTTCAGAATTTGAAAGTTTATCTATGCTTTTTTAGGCTGGATTGGTATAAGTGAGAGGTTAAGAACCTTAAAGAGAAGAGAGGTTAAGAACTTTAAAGGAAAGAGAGGTTAAGAACTTTAAAGGAAAAAGAGGTTAAGAACTTTAAAGAGAAGAGAGGTTAAGAACTTTATAGAGAAGTGAGGTTAAGAACTTTAAAGAGAAGAGAGGTTAAGAACTTTAAAGAGTGGAGCTCAAACACACTTCATGTAACAGATTAGTCCACACCTGAGACTCTCTTTGCGCTCGACATTCTGGCTCGCGTGAAAGCGAGGCAGAATGTTGAGCACAAACAGAGTCCCAGATCTGGACTAGTAACAGATCCGACCTGGTTAACTGTTTGTCTACCCAGGACGTTGTGAAGTCTCTGAATTGTCCCAGGCAGATATTTTCTTCACCTGTGCACAAGCACTTGGGGTGAATATTGCACTTGTGAATTTGCTGACTAAGTAGGAATATTCATACTTGGTGGAGCCCCTCCCCGCGAATCCCTTTCAAAAAAGGTGAGAATTTGGACTTGGTCGGGTCTGTTACTGTTACTTGGTCGGGTCTGTTACTGTTACTTGTTTGGGTCCGTTACTGTTACTTGGTCGGGTCTGTTACTGTTACTTGGTCGGGTCTGTTACTGTTACTTGGTCGGGTCGGTTACTAAGTTTGGGTAGGCAGACCCACAGGTAGCCCAAGCTTCGTTCTGGTAAGGGTTCAAATGTGAATCTTGAATCTTGATAAAGGCGCTTTAATAGGGCCAGAGAACAAACAAAAAGTAAACATAAACACAACACTAGACTACATACGTCTTTTCAACAAGTTTTTTATTTTTCACAAAATTTTTTTTTTTTTGCCCTATGTTTACCGTAAAAATCAATAGGGACAAATTAAGAGCTTGGGCTACCTGTGGCAGACCCTGCTCCAGGTGTGTCGCCAGGATTTGCTGAGGAGGACTGTGCAGTTATTGATGTCATATGTAAAAAGTACAGTAAAAACCCACCTGTAAGAACCTAGTGATTTAAGAACCTATAGAATTTCAATACCCCAAAATATAAGAACCTACTAAGCCTAAAAATTCTTAATGTCCTTATATGATGGATTACACCATTAAAAATGAAACAAATTATGGGGCTTTAAAATATAAATTTGCTAAACATTTTGCTGTTCCATTAAGATAAAATTTCAGATACAACATTCATGCAGTAGGGTATCTCTACAGCAAAATGATTATGAATCCAACTGTTGATTAAGCAACTTGGAAAAAAAAGTTAAGAACCTAATAAGAACATATTTCGTCTTCATTGTGAGTAAGTACACCAAGATATAAGAACCTGTCTTGTCAAACGAAAAAAAAAAGGTTCTTACACGCGGGTTTTTACTGTATATTATATCACGATTTTTTAAGAAATGACCCACCTATTGGTGACCAAGAGGGCTGTACGCACCTGCTGCTCTACTTATTTGTCTTAGTATTTGGTAACAGCTTTATACTAAGAGGCCCCGAGACCCGCGTTTCAGATTCCGAGCCCGAGACTTTTGTCAAATTTCGGAATACGAACCCGATCTTTTCCGAGATTATTTTCGGTAACTTGCTCGAGATATGTCATAAACATCAGTTGAAAAAAAGAATAAGTAGAGTTACAATACAATCTTGCTACAAGGGGAAACCCGTAGCATGGTAACAAAATAAAATAGCGTGTAACAAAATAAGAGGCTCCTAGATCGCGTTTAAAAATCCGAGACTCCGACACCGTGGTAAAAAAAAACTATGCTCCTAGACCCTAAAATTTTGAAGAAAAAAAACGAGACTTCGAGACCTGCATAAAAAAAAACGACGAGATTCCGAGACTTTGCGAAATTTTTGCGAGACTTTGGAAATTTCGAGATACCCATCGCTACCCCTACTAAGGACAAATATTTGATTTGTTTTTATACAGCATCACTAGTGATTATCCCACAGGTAGCCCAAGCTTAGTGTCTTTTTTCATGGAAGGTTAAAGGTAGAATCATAGCACACATTGACTCTCAGTCACACACTCGGAGTCACACAGTGAGTCAGTCAGTTCCAATGCGGATTTCATAGACATTTTGAGTTCTAAATACCCCTTCATATATGCCATTACGCTTGGTCTTCCTGTGTGACTGCGTGCAACCTGCGGTTAAACAATGCGTCTATAGCTTACAAGCAGAGAATATACCTGTAATAAAAACTGAGTGCATATTCAATTAGAGCTCCACCTTGTCAAGAGCCCCGCTTATTGCATTTTTTTGTTTTTAAGCATTAGAAAATGGAATTTTAACCGACTATCCCGGGTCCTCCTGTGCGACTAGAGCGCGTCCTGGCTGCGTCCTAACTGCCTCTAACGGGTGCGAGTTGTCACGGTTAATGTGCGTCTTTGCGCTCATTTTTTGGCAGCCGCGTGCTTTCCGATTTGTTTACGAAATGTCTGTACTGATGTTGTTAGAATTATAGTATCTTGTGAATTGTGCAATGGATACGAAAAGTTGTTAACTGATTTTTTTAGAGATAAACGCAAAAAGTCGAACAATAATGTAAAGGACTAAAGAGACCCCGCTAAACCCCGAAATAAAGGAAGTGATTTACTCAAGCTGATTAAAATAGCTAGGGTATTAACCGGTATTCAAACCGGGAAGTCTCAATAAAACCACATGATGCTCACATACGGAACTGTAGATAACTAGTGAAACTATTCACATTTGTGAGGTGAAATTCAAGTTATCCACATTTCCACCACCATGCTCTAGTTCATCCCCTCATAGAAATAAAAAAATTCATTGACTTCTAAAATAAGACAAGCTTACTGAAATGAATGTCTCAGATGTTCCCGTCTAATCATATGAATTCCCTGCAAGTCAGATCCATTTGCTCCGTCGGTATTTTCCTTCCAAGCTGTATAAACACTACCCCCGGTCACACCGTCTGGGTACTGCTGGCCCCCACACGCGTGCATAGCGATCCAATTTTCTAATTAGGACCACATAAAGCCCTACTACTTGGCGCACAGTAATGCTTTCCACACTTGGCCACGAGGTTATCGATACGGACTAAGGAATGATAGATCGTATCGCAAAGCTTCGCTATTCCATCAAGAACGTGTTTGTCGTGAATCTGTGCGGATTGATTGGTGGTTGCGTTTCGTATGATTGCGAGTTTCATTCAGGTAAGCTTCGCTAAAAGACTTCGTTCTAATTCACACGACAGGGCTTCAGATAGCCCCAAAATCTCGCTAATTCAAAGCATACCTTACAGCTTGCTGTGTAATAGTCTAATTACTCTAAATGTTGCGATAATTGTGTTGAGATGTAAAGGAATCCCCTGCACTTTCCTCCGCTTTGACTTTAAATTCGACACTCGAAGCAAATTCTTTTGTTATTTTACTAATGCTGACGTGACAGTATTGGAATTGTGATAAGGATTTCTCTAAATCCCCGCGCAAAACACCAAAACAAAGTATAAGTTGGTAAAATACATTGCAGCTTTAGCAAACGTGGGCAACTAGCAAAACATTGCAGTGAAACGCCCCCAAAATGCTGTTTAATTTCCAGAAAAATGCCGGGGCTGTTGCAGTGCATGAGATAAACCGTGCAATAGAAAAATGCACCTTTTAAAATCTTATCTTTTAAGTGCAAATATACTCAACTTTAAATCGTGGTTTAACATAATTTGTTCATATTTTTTTCTAAGCAAGTAAGTGTGTGTGTGTGTGTGTGTGTGCGTGCGTGCGTGCGTGCGTGCGTGCGTGCGTGCGTGAGTGCGTGTGTGCCCACATCGGTTTCCCACGTGCGATTTTGCATGCCATCGGCATTCGAGAAAAAAATAAAGATATAGAAAATAAACGGCACGGTATGATATTATGGAGGATAGAGAGTTCAGGACACACGTGACAACAAGGTTTAGAATCGCCTTCCTTCCCCACCCTACCCCCTTCCACCCTACCTCACTTATCCTACCCTCCTTCCTCGCCCTACCACCCCTTCCTCACCCTTCCCACTTAAATAACAACCCCAACCCCCTAACATTTTACCTTTTAAGTCTCCCCCCCCCCCCCCCCCCACACACA
Organism: Nematostella vectensis; assembly: GCF_932526225.1. Taxonomy (NCBI): domain Eukaryota; kingdom Metazoa; phylum Cnidaria; class Anthozoa; order Actiniaria; family Edwardsiidae; genus Nematostella; species Nematostella vectensis. The sequence goes on from NC_064046.1 coordinate 6,470,573, forward strand.
CACACACCCTTCGAGAAATCCTGGATCAAACCAGTGCTGCATGTGTTGCCCCTTTCCGCATCTATGGACACCCCTCCATCCCACCCGCACCCCCCCCCCCCCCCCAACCCCCTCGATCTCAACCACACACCCCCCTCCCCCATCCCCCCCTCGATCTCAACAGTATAGAAAACATAACTGAAACAAATCCACCTCTCCTTGCTCACTCGCCCCACAACTGAAACATAAGTAAAGAATTGCATCATCTATCCCGAGTAAAGAATCCCGCTACTTACCAGCTAGTGTCCTAATTAATCGCATTGGCCTCTATTGAGGGTCAAATAAGACAATAGGCAGCTGGACGCAGTCTTCTCGATATCTTTCGGATCGATGGTACTAGTGAGAATAAATTCAACACGTTATCAGACGTCAGCCTAGACAAACCATTATCTGCTCTCTTCACCCCCCACCCCCTCTTACCTGCACCCCAACATATCTCATTGAAGAGTTCTCAAGTACTAGACTTTTTGTATGTGATGAACTGTGTCAGTTCCAAAATGTGGCATTCAGTTATTTCTTAATGAGTGGGTCACTCCCAAAATCAAGACATTGTCATTCAAGACATTGGTATTCCATGTATTATCTGTACATAATCGTGCTTTAAGATGAATGCGTTCAAAGTAAATACGCGTAAAGCATAATTAGAGAAGTATCTCGCTTTGTTTTCATTCATTCTCATTTCGGGTATGAGATTAATACCTGCGTGATGATCCTCTTACTTATCTTGAGGACCCTCGTGTGCTCAAATCAGCTCTTGATTTTCTCACCTTACCAACTGTCTTGTCTTCTAAATCCGCTCTAAATCTTTATCAGTTATCGTTATCCTTTGGCAAACACGTCATGAATATGTACCGGCTATTTACGAGAGTTTCTTGAAACAAGGAGTAAGGCCAGAAGCGCTAGAGACTAATTTCGTGCAGTTTTTGTAAAGTTCGTACTTTCTATCCTCTTGCTCGGGTGCTTTATCGAACTTTCCCTCTTTCCCTGGTTCTATTTTATCCTACTAACATTCTCGAGGTGGAAAGTTCAACCCCTTTTGCTTTTGCTTTTTTTAAACATCCGCTGTATTATTGGTCATCTTTTGAACCCGAAACAAACTGAAGAGTAGTGAAATTCAAGGATTTATCACAAAATAAATCACAAACATTTTCAAGTGGATGCTTCCCTCTACGTAGCGCGAAAAGTCAACTTTGAAAATAGTTTGTCAAAATATAGCCGCCCTTCATTTGTATGTTTATTTGTTTGGGCATAAGATAACGAGAGCGTGTCGTCGCCTTGACTGGCTGTTTTAAGTGGTGACATTTCGTCTTTCAGATAATGTTTCGTATCGTTAAAAGAAGTACTCTATTTATTTCACGCGCAGACATTTTGCATTCACATAGCATTTTCGCGCTTTTTTACGAGCATGTATTATACAGACGGTGGTTTTGTTTTTGCAAAATTTAAGTTTGCCTTAGAATTTCAAAAAAAATATAGCGTTATTTGTATGAAACAATTCGAGGGAACCTTGAATATCTTTTTCGATGAAAAACACGGCCATTTTCAAAGTCATGGGGGAAGCATTTTACCTGACATAAGGCGATGTGCATTCACGATTAGAAAATTTACTAATTTTACTAATTAGTAAACGGTAAATCGATATTCAAGACTCAAGAGAATCTTTTACTGCCAAAATAATAATTAAATATTTGTGTATGAGTCACTGAACTAATCCTTTGAAAAACAGCTAAAGCTAAAATTAATCCATAAAGGATAATGTATTTTTAAGGTATTTTATTATTCAAAATTAAACCAAAAACTAGTGGGTATTTTTTTGGCAGTATAAAAGGTATTACATTCGAGATGAAACCAAAAACTAGTGTAGTGGGTTCCAGACCGCGTACGACACCAGGGGCCGGTTCCTGAAAAACCGATTAGCGCTAACCCAGGATTAAGTTTGCCGTAACCCAACATTAAATTTTTACCTCCGGATTAGTTCTGTTCTCGAAACGCTGGTTAGCTCTAGCTCTGGGTCAGTTTGGAGGTAAAATCTAACCCTGCTCGCGAGGTGGGTTAACTCGCTAACCTACGGTTTAGTTGGCGTAACACAGGCCTCCCAAACGTTGTAGTAGAAGTATAGTTTCATAAAATGAAGTTGCCGACAAAAAAGTCGTTACACAAAAACAATGTAGGGATCAAATGTCCTAACATTTCGGTTTGTTATGCGACCTTCGTTGCGATGCTGACTCGAAAATTGTGCTGGGAAAGACAAAGTTACATGAAATTTATACTTATAATTTATACGCTAGTGTCACGCACCAACTCGAATCCTGCAAATGACATTTTTGGCAATGAAATGGAGGTAATTACAGGCGATGTAGAGGTGTTTTAGGGCTTCTCTGCGAAAATTAAACCACCAAAAGTAAATTTGAGTTGCTTTCTATTGATCTACTGGGTATCCTGTGTGAATTTTACTCGTCAAACCAGTTTTTCACTCGCTTTATCCAGGGTTAATAAATCGTGGTGGGCTTTTCAGGAACCGGCCCCTGGTGACCTGCGCGCTTCCTACGCCACATAGATTGTGCAATGCGCCCTTTTTCCAGATTATGGGGTTCTTGTGTAATTTCAGCACCAAATCAAAGGCTTTGGAAGGTTTGAAGTTTGTTCTATCCGTCGTTCTGCAATTTATTTTATAAGATGAAACATCAAACTAAATATCTTAAGGGCTTGATGCGCGGTAATTTATTTTAAAATGTCTGCTGTAGTTTGCTGTTTTATATACTGTAAAAAATCTAAAAACGCTCCCTATCTAAAGAACGCCTCCTATTTAATAAACGCCCCCCGCTTACAAGTTTGTAATGAACGCCCCTCTCTAAACACCGCCCTCTATTTAACCCCCTCCAACCCTCCCTCCCAGCTTAAAAAAAAAACGACATAGGAATTTCGGTAATGATATAAATCAAATTTGATTAATCTAAGTTTGGCTTCTACTGGGTGAGGCTTGCTTTAATTTAACTTTAAATAAATTTAATCCTGACTGAGACTAGAACCTCACTGCACTTGGGTTTGTTATTTTTTTCATAGTTTGAAAAGAACACCCCTCTCTAATAAACGCCTCCTCCTGGCCCTCTCGGACCATCGAAATTTGCGGTAAGTCAGCTGTAGGTAAAACCTTACCTCGACCGACCTGAAAATGCCTCACTCTTAAACTACACATTTGCAAAGCTATCACTGCCACGTGCCTCCCCCACCCCTAGCTACACGCCTCCCATCCCTAGCTACACGCCTCCCATCCCTAGCTACACGCCTCCCATCCCTAGCTACACGCCTCCCATCCCCAGCTACACGCCCTTTTCCCCCCTAGCTACACGCCTTCCTTCCCCTAGCTACACGCCTTCCTCCCCTAGCTACACGCCTTAATTCCTCCTAGCTACACGCCTTCCCTACCCTGTCTACACGCCTTCCTTCCCTAGCTACACGCCCTCTTTCCGCCAGCTACCCGCCTTCCTTTCCCCTAGCTACACGCCTTCCTTTCCCCTAGCTACACGCCTTCCTTTCCCCTAGCTTCCCGCCTTCCTTTCCCCTAGCTGCACGCTTCCTTTCCCTAGCTACACCCCTCCCTTCCCTAGCTACACGCCTTCCTCCCCTAGCTACACACCTCTCACCCCTAGCTACACGCCTTCCTCAACTAGCTACACGCCTTCCATTCCTAGCTAAATGCCTCCCTTCCCTAGCTACACGCCTTTCTCCCCTAGCTACACGCATTCTTCAACTAGCTACACACCTTCCATTCCTAGCTACACGCCTTCCTTCCCCCTAGCTACACGCCTCCCACCCCCAGCTACACGCCTCCCTCCACTAGCTACATGCGTTCCTCCCCTAGCTACACGCCTCCCTCCCCTAGCTACACGCCTCCCTTCCCCTAGCTAAATACCTACCACCCTAGCTACACGCCTCAAATCCCTAGCTACACGCCTCCCTCAAGTAGCTACACACCTCCCACGCCCTAGCTACACGCCTCCCTTCCCATAGCTACACGCCTCCCATCCCTAGCTACATGCATTCCTTCCCTAGCTACACGCCTCCCTCTACTAACTACACGCCTCCCACCCCTAGCTAGAGGCTTCCTTCCCCTAGCTACACGCCTCCCTCCACTAGCTACATGCCTTCCTTTCCTTAGCTACACGCCTCCCACCACTAGCTAGAGGCTTCCTTTCCCTAGCTACACGCCTTCCTGCCCTAGCTACACGCCTTCCTTTTCCTAGCAACACGCCTCCCTCCACTAGCTACATGCCTGTCTCCCCTAGCTACACGCCTCCCTTCCCCTAGCTAAATACCTACCACCCTAGCTACACGCCTCAAATCCCCAGCTACACGCCTCCCTCCACTAGCTACATGCGTTCCTCCCCTAGCTACACGCCTTCCCTACCCTGTCTACACGCCTTCCTTCCCTAGCTACACGCCTTCTTTCCCCTAGCTACACGCTTCCCATCCCTAGCTACACGCCTCCTTTTCCTAGCTACACACCTCCCTTCCCTAGCTACACACCTTCCTCCCCTAGCTACACGCCTCCCACCCCTAGCTACACGCTTTCCTCAACTAGCTACACGCCTTCCATTCCTAGCTACATGCCTTCCTTCCCTAGCTACACGCCTCCCTCCAATAGCTACACGCCTCCCACCTCTAGCTACATGCCTTCCTCCCCTAGCTACATGCCTCCCTCCACTAGCTACACGCCTTCCTTCCCCCTAGCTACACGCCTCAAGCCCCTAGCTACACGCCTCCAACCCCTAGCTACACGCCTCCCACCCCTAGCTACACGCCTCCCTCCCCTAGCTACACGCCTCCCTTCCCCTAGCTAAATACCTACCACCCTAGCTACACGCCTCAAATCCCTAGCTACACGCCTCCCTCAAGTAGCTACACACCTCCCACGCCCTAGCTACACGCCTCCCTTCCCATAGCTACACGCCTCCCATCCCTAGCTACATGCATTCCTTCCCTAGCTACACGCCTCCCTCTACTAGCTACACGCCTCCCACCCCTAGCTAGAGGCTTCCTTCCCCTAGCTACACGCCTCCCTCCACTAGCTACATGCCTTCCTTTCCTTAGCTACACGCCTCCCACCACTAGCTAGAGGCTTCCTTTCCCTAGCTACACGCCTTCCTGCCCTAGCTACACGCCTTCCTTTTCCTAGCAACACGCCTCCCACCCCTAGCTACATGCATTCCTTCCCTAGCTACACGCCTCCCTCCACTAGCTACACGCCTCCCACCCCTAGCTAGAGGCTTCCTTCCCCTAGCTACACGCCTCCCTCCACTAGCTACATGCCTTCCTTTCCTTAGCTACACGCCTCCCACCCCTAGCTAGAGGCTTCCTTTCCCTAGCTACACGCCTCCCTCCCCTAGCTACACGCCTCCCACCCCTAGCTACACGCCTCCCTCCACTAGCTACATGCCTGTCTCCCCTAGCTACACGCCTCCCTTCCCCTAGCTAAATACCTACCACCCTAGCTACACGCCTCAAATCCCTAGCTACACGCCTCCCTCAAGTAGCTACACACCTCCCACGCCCTAGCTACACGCCTCCCTTCCCATAGCTACACGCCTCCCATCCCTAGCTACATGCATTCCTTCCCTAGCTACACGCCTCCCTCTACTAGCTACACGCCTCCCACCCCTAGCTAGAGGCTTCCTTCCCCTAGCTACACGCCTCCCTCCACTAGCTACATGCCTTCCTTTCCTTAGCTACCCGCCTCCCACCACTAGCTAGAGGCTTCCTTTCCCTAGCTACACGCCTTCCTGCCCTAGCTACACGCCTTCCTTTTCCTAGCAACACGCCTCCCACCCCTAGCTACATGCATTCCTTCCCTAGCTACACGCCTCCCTCCACTAGCTACACGCCTCCCACCCCTAGCTAGAGGCTTCCTTCCCCTAGCTACACGCCTCCCTCCACTAGCTACATGCCTTCCTTTCCTTAGCTACACGCCTCCCACCCCTAGCTAGAGGCTTCCTTTCCCTAGCTACACGCCTCCCTCCCCTAGCTACCCGCCTCCCTTCCCTAGCTACACGCCTTCCTCCCCTAGCTACACGCCTCCCACCCCTAGCTAGAGGCTTCCTTTCCCTAGCTACACGCCTCCCTCCCCTAGCTACCCGCCTCCCTTCCCTAGCTACACGCCTTCCTCCCCTAGCTACATGCCTTCCTTCCCCTAGCTACATGCCTTCCTTCCCTTAGCTACACGCCTCCCACCCTTAGCTAGAGGCTTCCTTCCCCTAGCTACACGCCTCCCACCCCTAGCTACATGCCTTCCTCCCCTAGCTACATGCATTCCTTCCCTAGCTACACGCCTTCCTCCCCTAGCTACACGCCTCTCTCCCCTAGCTACACGCCTTCCTTCTCCTAGCAACACGCCTCCCTTCACTAGCTACACGCCTCCCACCCCTAGCTACATGCCTTCCTTCCCTAGCTACACGCCTCCCACCCCTAGCTTCATGCCTTCCTCCCCTAGCTACATGACTTCCTTCCCCTAGCTACACGCCTCCCTCCACTAGCTACACGCCTTCCATTCCTAGCTACATGGCTTTCTTCCCTAGCTTCACGCCTCCCTCCACTACCTTCATGCCTTCCTTCCCTAGCTACACGCCTTCCTTCCCTAGCTACACGCCTCCCTCCAATAGCTTCACGCCTCCCACCCCTAGCAACACGCCTCCCACCCCTAGCTACATGCCTTCCTCCCCTAGCTACACGCCTCCCTCCACTAGCTACACGCCTCCCACTCCTAGCTACACGCCTCCCTCCACTAGCTACATGCCTTCCTTCCCTAGCTACACGCTTTCCTCTCAAAGCTACACGCCTCTCTCCACTAGCTACATGCCTTCCTCGCCTAGCTACATTTCTTCCTTCCCTTAGCTACACGCCTCCCACCCCTAGCTAGAGGCTTCCCTTCCCTAGCTACACGCCTTTCGCCCCTAGCTACATGCCTTCCTTCCCCTAGCTACATTCCTTCCTTCCCTTAGCTACACGCCTCCCACCCCTAGCTAGAGGCTTCCTTCCCCTAGCTACACGCCTCCCACCCCTAGCTACATGCCTTCCTTCCCTAACTACACGCCTCCCACCCCTAGCTTCATGCCTTCCTCCCCTAGCTACATGCCTTCCTTCCCCTAGCTACACGCCTCCCTCACTAGCTACACGCCTTCCATTCCTAGCTACATGGCTTTCTTCCCTAGCTTCACGCCTCCCTCCACTAGCTTCATGCCTTCCTTCCCTAGCTACACGCCTCCCTCCAATAGCTTCACGCCTCCCACCCCTAGCAACATGCTTTCCTTCCCTAGCTACACGCCTCCCACCCCTAGCTACACGCCTTCCTTCCCCCTAGCTACACGCCTCCCACTCCTAGCTACACGCCTCCCTCCACTAGCTACATGCCTTCCTTCCCTAGCTACACGCCTTCCTCCCTTAGCTACACGCCTCCCACCCCTAGCTAGAGGCTTCCTTCCCCCAGCTACACGCCTCCCACCCCTAGCTCCATGCCTTCCTCCCCTTGCTACATGCCTTCCTCCCCTTGCTACACGCCTCCCACCCCTAGCTAGAGGCTTCCTTCCCCTAGCTACACGCCTCCCACCCCTAGCTACATGCCTTCCTCCCCTAGCTACACGCCTCCCACCCCTAGCTAGAGGCTTCCTTCCCCTAGCTACACGCCTCCCACCCCTAGCTACATGCCTTCCTCCCCTAGCTACATGCCTCCCTTACCCTAGCTTTATACCTACCATCCTAGCTATGCTGCACACTTTGATCTCAAGAAATATTGTATGTCCGAAGGGTTTCTCGTTGATCTACACTGGCCTCCACATTTGAGTCCCAGCAAAGACAACAACCTTAAGTCTTAAGATTTGTCACTTAATCATTTTTTGACAGTAATCCATAGCTTTTTACATCGATTCGTCAAAAATGATCGATTACTTTCAAAGACTTCTATCATAATAAATCAATACAAACTGGTACCAGCTGTCAAAAAAGTTATCTATTTAAACTACCAACAAAGCTACCAAAATTGGAACTAAATAGAAAACAAAGCGTTAAATCACCGCATGTCCATCGACAGTAAGAATAGCGGATTTAAAAAAAAAATAAATTAAAAAGCTTTTAAGGTGTGTTTGTGGCTGCTGGCGCTTGAATATTAGATTAATTAATGTCTAACAGTGCTTCATTTTGCTTGGGGATTTTAAATTTCTTTGGGCGGTATGTTATAAAGAAAAACGCCATTTATTTTTCCAATTTGTCTTTCAACATGTCTTACAGTCTGTGAATTGAAAAATCACAATTTCCTTTGATGATCGAATATCTATTTGGGTTTTCCCGCCATTTCCTAAAACTAACCACGCGAGTCATAAATGGCGGGAAATTGATAACCTGGTTTGCATTTTTGAGTTCTGCTCATGGAAGACTTCGTAAAAATTTTTCTCAAAGAGAACGGTACTCCATACACATTAGCATTTCCAGAAAACTCAACCATAAACTCACTTTCCCGCGCTTGCTCACAAGTCAAATAGCTTACCCTAGTCTAACAATTTTCGCAAGTCTCCAGCGATTCGTTTTCTTTTGTTGTATGGCTTTGAGTCTTCTTGCTTTGATTTTCTTCATTATGCTCCACCACTAATAAAGAAGGCCGCCATTTTACGCTCCCGAACAATACCGAGTCAGGCAAAGCATCGGTTTCCGTCGGTCAATAGAGACGAGTAAATAAGATATTTTCAAACAAACATCCTTCATGAGTTATCGAATTTCAAGCGTGGATGGCTATTTTGAGGGTTCTCTTGCGATGTTGGGGCATCTCCACTCCCCATTGAGCGGCCAAAGTCTATTAACGGCCAACTCACCTGTTCCCAAAATATCCATCTTACTATAGTAATATATTAGGCTAGCTCTTTTAAGCGGCTAACCTCTTTTCAACGGCCACTTTCACCGTCACGAGGTGACCGCTTAAAAAACCAAAGGTGTGCTGATCAATTTATATTCAACTTAATTATATATGAATTCCTAACTAGCCTAAAAGCAAAGATTGCGGAGGCTCTTAGATAAGAAAGCATTTTTATGGCGCTCTGGCGACAAATAGCAAATAACGACAGGCACACATTATGTCGTCTGTTTTCGATGACTTTTTCATGTCTTGGGCAACGTCTGGACAAAACATCTCATCTTCACTTGACAGTTGAGGCCGGAAAGCGTTTTCCTCTGATGAAGTGCTGTACACTAACTTTCTTAAGCTGTCCTTTTTGTAAAGATTTACAAAAATACACCGTACCCCCGTTTTATTTCCAAATTTTCTTATAACTAATTTAGACATACTTTTTTTCATCAAGGAGAACCCATTTTAGCGTTGTGCTGCGAGTCTAAAAGCAGCCGCTTATGTAAGTTTAGAAGCCATTTGAGTGCTTTTGAGATGCCATTTATGGATTTTTCGATACCATTGTACTGTCTGAAAAGAACCATTTAAAGTTTTCAATTTCGGCTCGTTTCCATCTATTGATAAGTTTGATTTCATTTTAAGTCTAACGCGATTATTCAATTTGAAACACAAATCGATATCAAATTATGGTATATCTATATGGTATATATGAGATGGAGGCATTTTTCAGCTAGCACTGTGTTTTAATGGATCTAGCCAAATTTTAAGTGCCTTTAGTGATACGATCACGAAATGTAAAGTAACCCAGCCGCAAAACCATCAACTTTTACAAGTAAACGACACACGTGAATGTAGTCCAAACCATAAAGAGAACGAACTTGTTTGTTTGTAACGCCTGATGAGAGCGTTCTTTCACTAAGTTTTGTCTGTAGTCTAATCTTGGCAACGGAATGTTGTACAGAAGATTTGGGTGTTGTTTCTAGATTACAGCTGTTTCTGTCCTCCGGTGTTGCACCGTTGAAAGATCTACGGGCCTGATAGATCGTTGATGTGAGTTTGAAAAGTAAATAAAACAAAAGAAAGGGTCGTCAAAGGAATCCACATCATTTGTACTAATTTTAAGGTAAATATTATCTTGGTTGAGGTCTGAAAATCAGAATGTCTCCATTGTCAATCTCAAACTTCGACAGAATCAATTTCCCCTACATTAGTGAGTATAAATACAAAGTCATGTTATACCGTCCGCGAGTTTAAATTGGCAATGGAAATTTCGACGCATTTTTATCCGGACCAATACAACGGTAACGGTAAAAAATATGACAGTTAAAAGATTACCAAATACATGTCTAGGATAAATTCTAATTTTTCTTAATTACTTTCTTGTCACATCTTTTAGAATCTGCTATATTTGTCTAATTGAAAATGGACGTTTCTTTATGGCTGTGTGACATCATAATAGGTATTGTTCTTTTTCTTACGGATGGTTCAGTAAACTACAGATGGATGTGGTCGAACTAAAACCATCTGCTATGGACCCTCAACTTCACAGGCCAGACATGAAAAGTCGATTTAAGCTTGATTGATAAAGACAATTCTACAACGGGAATCTCTCCGAAGTCAGTTTTTCGTTGAGAGGTGTATTCAAATTTCAAGTTGAGATTTCCTGAATGGAGCCAAATGTTAATTACTCTGTAACATGCTTCATGTTTTGACATATTTTGGAAAGTTTTAAATGAATATATTTTCTATATAAAAACAAATTAAAGTTTGAACTTTTTGGTTTTGTGTATAGTAGAACAGATTTAACTGAATTTATGTTGCGTTTATTTTTCTCAACCTCGTTGTGTGTTAAAAAAGCTATATCGAAACAGTTACTACCTAACCCTAATTCTCTGGCCACGAGTATCTATCTAATGTGTTGTTGGCATGCGTTGGTTAGTTGGCCCTGGTTTGGCTTACCCGACTCTTAAACATGTCAGTCTTTTAAATTACACCTTCCAATCTTAAAAAAAAAAACCTTCAGCAATCTTCCCATCTCCTGGAAGCGTCAAGGTCTAACGTCTAATCTTACCCAATGCTTTGCAAGGAACTTTTAATGGCAAGTGTTGATGAAAAAGTCCCTGAAATATTTATCATCGCTGCCCACAAACCATGTATCCATTCATCGTAAACTAGTAATAATTTAAATCATTTTAACTCCTTGAAAAAACTTGCATTTTTAATGACTGACTATGTAAAGTTAGTAGAATCAAATATTAAAATGTTAGTTTTCCCAAACGCTCTTTCCTAAGAGTATTTGAGACCAGCCCCTCCCTTATTTACCAGATTAGCATTACGGATATCATGGCTCGAGTTTGCGTGTAATTCCTTATGTCGGAATCAACTGAAGCAACCGAGGGGGTGAGCGCGTCCAGCTGACCATTAGACGCTATGAGTCCCCTAATTGCTCATAACACTGTTCCATCGACACTCAGTCGCCGAGCTAAGCGTGTTCTTGAGTCGGATTCGATTGGGAGTGCTTCTGGCGAGAAAGGAGACGGTCTAGGCGCGGGTTCGGGGCTAGAGGCCAATTGGGAGCATTTTAATTCCTTGTAAGCGATATTTTGGTGAGTAGTAAGCTTTTGTTGTAAACGTCCATTGCTGTTTTGCAGCATAAAGCAGAGGAATCTACTATGAAAGCGCGCACCTGCTTACGAAACCTTAACGACTTAAAGTCCCCCAAACAGTGTATCCGACGCTCTTGCACACACGCTGGGATAACGAGCGCCTCAAGATGTTCCCTACAACGTTATCAACTGTTTAAGACTTCTACTAAGGAGAGAATTCAGCGAAAATAGTTTCGCTCTGCCCTGAAACGTTTAACTCCTTTCATTGATGCCAAATTGTTAGTTTGAACGGGTTATTCCACTGAGGAGTTACACATTTGAGTTTGTAATGAATCCTTTCAAAACGTACCCAGTTGGAAATTTAAACGCGACGTTAGCTGTAAACAGGAAAGGAGCTGAGTGTTTCGCAACATCATTTCACCCACAAAGTAATCTAATTTTCCTTAATTTTGCTTGATTATTACTACGTGTTCGTATCTTGTGTAGGAATTTAACTTACACGTGCCAAAATTGAATAATTTTTACACTTTTTGTTTTTGCATCTTGTAAACGTGAACTCGAGTAATTCCTTCGTTTACGCTAAGATATACCGGCATATGTGTTCATATGTGTTGAATTTTTAAAAATTCAGTTTTCTTCTAATAATCGTCTAGTGTTTAGTCAAAGCGAGGCTTATCGGTAGTGCTTTATCTGACGCACTATACTGAAAATTACTTCCAGTTATTGTTAGAAGGATTCGACGACACGTTTTAAATGCAAACTTTAAATTTCACGCCAAAAAAATGACATAATCCTGAACCATATGTAGCACTTGTTTTATCACATGTATTAACCTACAATATTTAATCGAACCCACTCTTTCTGCATTTTCCTATAGGTATGTGGTGCTACTCCCGGGTGGTAATACAAATCCATTAAATACAAATAAGATTTCGAGTAAAGAATAATAAAATTGCCTCAAGCTTCGGGGTCTCATGCTGCGCTCAAACTGGTACCACAATCGTGAAATCCGTTTTTATAAATTTTGATTTTCACCATTTTGTAAGGTTATGAGATTGGGTACTTTATTCAAATTTGGTAACGCGATATCGACTTTGAAAAAAGTTTTTGTTCTTTGGCTTTGAGCGCAATCGACTTTTAAGATTGTAGTCTTTTGCGACAAATTAATAAATGTGAATTAATTAATCAAACTCGGAGAGTTGTTGGAGCACAAATTTCTCTCAAATGTACACTTAACAACAAAAAATAATATTATTTTACAAAACTTTTTTCCAGGAACTTTCCAACGTAAAATCGTCCGGTGAATTTAAAAAAATCTTGATAAAGGGGTTTAAGCGAAAAAAGAAAAGAGCTAAGTCAAAGTCTTGATTTTGGAAATATTTCTTGTAAAACGACGAAAAACGCCGCATAGAAAATATACACAATAATCACCCCATTTAAAATAAAATAAAAAATATAAAATAAAAAATAACAATTTTTAGTTTGGATCTGTGATTGATTTTTTTTTCCTTATCTTGGATTGTTCTTTGGTAATAATTTGTTTCAAAGTCATGTAATTCAAGCCCTTTTTCAAATAACAATAATGCAGGTTCCATTTTCCGGCGTATCAAAGAGGTCGCGTGGCCATTCAGCAGGACTAAACAGCGACACAATAACCAATTATGTCTCAATAAACCGCCTTTACAAACAAACCATCCATGAAAGAAAAGTTGACGATTTTCGGCGTACGCCGGCTCGTGACTAAACAAAACTCTCGCAAGACCTTTCCTTATATTTTACCAAAAAATTGGAAATCAAATCTCGCTTAGTTTTCCCGAAATGTTCTTTAGAAGTCTTGCGTGAATTTCGTCTCTAAGGATTTGTGTGGTATTCTTTGTGTACTGGAAGCCTCGACTGGGGACCCTGTCATTCGCGGCACGTGGCATAAGACACAAAAGAGCCTGTGTACTAAATTGCATTGTGCTTTGTTCACTGTGCGCATACCATCACTGAATGTTCTCCCACACGTGTTGGAGTTAATTTTTAATGAAATCCCCAGCGGAGAAAACGGAGAAATCACTTTTGGTCGCTAATAGATTGATTAATTAGCTATAAAGGCACTGTTCTTGTCTTCTGCAGACTTGATAATTCAACTGGGTGGTTTCTGCCATTACATCTCGAGTTTTCCTTGTGCAAACTCGGATATGTAAAAAGGACGGAAGCAAAGACAATTAGACAGTGGTCTGTATTGAATAACATAATCAGTTTGACAGAAATACCTTATTAATCTATTGTTTTAAAAGACCCTAAATACGATTTAATTGGCAGAATCGAAATTACTATGTAAACATATACAGTCAACTAATTACAACACAAAATGAAGGAGAGACGAAAAGCATACGATGAAAGATTCACCTGTTCGATTGCATCTCCTTTGAAAATTTCGAAAACTACAAGTAAAAAACACTAAAAATATTGTGGAATATTTTTGCGAGTCTTTTTGAAACATTACTTTTCTTTGCACAAATCGCTAACCTTCTATCGGTGGTATTTTACCAATTTCCACAACTCACCTTTCTGCGCGTAACTCGCGAAAAAGGTAACTTCTATGTGTTTATTACTTCTTCCTAATTTCGTTAATTAACTGAAAAAGGAAACTAAATGTAATTTTGAATCTCGAGAAGTCGAGTACTTTACCATATACGCCTATCTATACGCTCTTCATTTCCCCGAAATGCAATAAAAATCATATTGAAATGGGCACGCCTCTTCTTGGAAGTATAAGGTGGTAAATCCCCTTTCAAAGGTGGACAACATAAAAGCGCCCAAACTTTCCCCATGTGAGGGTCTTAGGCACACGAGGCCACTGTATGTTCTAGGGCACTGAAAACCCATCATTTTCTGTCACGTCGCAACTCGTGGATTTACTTGCGTTCGGATGTAGCCGCAAAAGTACATACATTTGTTTTTCTAGTGACAATTACCCTGTTTTTTGGCCAATCACATGCAGTATGCCTACAATTGTGGAGGTCTTGATCGGTAGATCTTAGTAATAATTTATACCCAACCAAATCGAGTTGTAAGCACAACATTGCTTCTACTCAGACTTTTTAAATCATCGCAGATTATTTGTGTTTTTTAAGCTTGAGATTGGACTTGGGAGAAATGCGCACAAGGGTGGAAAATCGCGCAACTTTTATTTGCAATAATCTCGCGCGAAAATAGGTAATCTGCGATAATTAGTCTAAAAATGGACGAATAGAATCGTTGGATGGTTCATTGTGCCTTTTGTACTGTGCCATTATCATTCCAAGTTGTGTTACTGTGATTGCCTTTCAGGTTAAAACATGGCATTGCAACAGATACCGCGCAAGGTCTGTTATTGTTTTGTCTTCATGCCGCGCTCCTAAGCAATGATCCATGAAAGGCATTCAGTCCAGATGGAGATGGACAGTTAAATGTGACTGTGCAGCTTGCAAGGGCCACTACAATTCACCTCTCATTCAGTTGCAACCACTATGTTTCGCGCTGCACATGGAAGGCTCTTATTTGTGTTGTTTGCTTTGCTCTCGCCGTTGGGTCTACTGGCCTGGGATAAAGTATACGTGAATTTCGACGGAGCCTCGTATTTAACGTATGGGCTTTTTTCACAAATTAGCACAAGCAAGGACAACTTCAAGCTGCTATTTCGTACGCTCAAGCCCTCTGGAATCATTCTGCATGCCTCAAGTGAAACGGACTTTATCACGATAGAGCTTTTGCGAGGAAGGTTAAGGTAGGAAACACTTGCTTTTTTTCATCACCCTCAGAAGTATATACACACCTATTCTATCTACAAATACTTTTTATGACCCTTCGTTTCTATATATCTACTTTTTTTCAATTCTAAAGAACGTAAGAAAAGAACGTAAACTTTATGTATTGATGTTTCGGAGAGATAATATTTTGTTTTGAAAAAATACCAGGACAATTTGCGCGGAATCCAAGATCAACAGTATTATTTCTAGCATTCAATTTTCCTGTATTTGCAAAGCAGATGATAGTGGTATCCGGTAGCTATAAATGAAATAAAAGTAGCGAGCTGAGAGTATTCTGCTAGTTTTGTTTTTCGTTTACGTGGAAGGAAAAAACACCTCCACAGAACTGAGACCTTTCAAACGACGTGTGAACGAGCGTAGCACAATTAAACTCGCCCTTGGTGAAACGCTTTCACCTGCATTGTGATAATTATAAATGATCGTTGGTCGGCGAATACTAGTAGTTCATGCTGGGAGTTTTGTCAAACTTAAATTTTTCTCAACCATAGAAATGTAAGTACAGATTAGCTTTAAATTTACAGGCAAATCCTCTCACTGAAAGTCACAGTTCACTGACTTGCACTCGTTACACGAAGCTTTGCCTGTTCCCAAGGATCATGTATCGAATTTATTAACTTTCGCAGAAAGAAATGTTTGATCATTCCACAAAGGAAATAGAAGCTTTCAGTGTATTAGGGAAAACTGTTTGGGGTTACCTAAGCTTAACCTCAAGATAAAACTTTTATCTGTTGTCGTTTGGCCCGTGTAGGCTGTCGTCGAACATAATATAGAGTAGAGCTTTCATTCAATAACTTCGCTGTTTATTCCAACATCGTTCCACAAAGAACACAACCAAATCATCAATGAAAGTCCCCATTTTATCAACATTACAACATATTTTAGTCGTTTTCTTTGCTTTTAAATTCCGGATGAAAATTCAAGCTTAGTCTTATTCTTTTCTTCTGAATACTTTCTGAAAAGGGAAGGTAACAATGAGAGTCTTGATCTCCGATTAGCGGAAAAGCCGTAAAAAAAGGTTTATTTGGCTATTAATTACGCGAAAGTCGGTCATGTGTGATTTGGAGCGAAAGCTGTATCTTTCGTTTTCGAAATGCACCTGTAGAAGATAACGCACAGCGCATGCGTCACATGAATCATGCATTCGTGAGACATTTTGGACAATCCATGCGAGACGGGAGATTCGGAGAGGTTACGTTTATCTCTTTTTTGTTACATAGAGGGTTGACTTTGTCGCAAAATTTTTCCATTCTTAGCAGTGTAATTTTTTCCAAGATAGAGAATGCTTCCACGTTTAATATTTGGGTCAAAAGTTAGATAACCAAACGTATCAATAATTACAAGACACCCAGT
The DNA here is from genome assembly GCF_932526225.1 of Nematostella vectensis. Classification (NCBI taxonomy): domain Eukaryota; kingdom Metazoa; phylum Cnidaria; class Anthozoa; order Actiniaria; family Edwardsiidae; genus Nematostella; species Nematostella vectensis. The sequence continues at coordinate 6,487,249 of NC_064046.1, forward strand.
ATTTTTTCAACTCTTTTCTTTTTAGTTTTGTCGGGATTTAGAGGAGGATACTGGGGGTTTCTAACGGTAAGATAATTTTTATATTGCGAAACTTTGTTTTGAAGACGTGATTATATAGTAAAAACTGCGGGAGAAACACCATTGTTAATGTGGGTTTAAGGATCTTTTAAAAATATAAACAAACTTCGAAGTAGACGCATCAAGCAACACAATTATATTACAATGATATTGTAAGGACTAGTTCAGAGGCTTTGGAACATTGCTGAATATATTACAATATAGGAATAGAGAAAATTTTAAAAATTAAGATTTTTAATTCCAGTCGGATAAGAACAGTGAATTCATTTATGATCTCATTCAAGATTTCATTCCATGAACCCATGTATTCTTGTTAACTCATCGATTCTCAGAAGGTCGAAGACTAAGTTCTCCACCTACCATCCTCCAACACTGCGTATCAATATAGTATTAAACAATAAAAAAATATTCTTTTGATAGGTGAAAGTAAACGACTAAACATAAAAACATATCAAAGAAGGCCAATCAAGCCTACATTTTACGCTCTTGCACAATAATGACTCAAAAAACCCATTTCCATCGGCTAATTCATAGGCAAGTGACTGAAATACTTTAAAATATCCTTAATAAGATATTAAAATTCTATCGTGGGTGGTTATTTGAAGTTTTTTTTTTTTTCAAAAAACAAATGTAAACAATAATAAAAGAGTGACGGATCAACATTCTTTAATACATAATCTACAAGGGTTCCGTCTGATGTGCAGATAAGGGTGGTTTAGAGCATGAAAATGTAAGCAAGAAAATAGCTGAGCATTATGCGTGAGTCAAAACAACTTACACACAAACTCTGCGTGAAAATAATTGTTTCTTGCAATTACGATAAATCCATAATCTGAATACGAATTCAGCGGGAGGCTAGAATTTCTTTTTTTTTCTTATCTTTTCTATAAACTATTTGCCGAAACTGACGCATGTGCGTTCTGTTGTTTGATAATGAGAATTGATAGCATTAGAAGGAGATATTTGGGGAAAAGGGCGTTTCTTGCCAACCGCAAATGGACCATTATTAATTACAGCCGAACCACTTGGCCAAGACAGGGTTATACTCGCAAGATGATATTGTAATATGACCAGAAGGCAAGACCATTAAAACCATATTGGCCAAACCACTCTTCACGCTGCACTTCACTATTTTTACTACTTTTGTTCTACACTTGTAAGTAACAAATAACTGTCGATTAAGTAGATCAAAGAAAAAAAACTTACGAAACTTTTTCTCCCAAAATCAAGTCTACTTATTTGTTTGATCGCGGAATCTTCTTAAAAGGTGCTCCCCATATCTTGATTAAAAGCAAATTGCGCTATCATATAAAAAAACAGAATCAGACACGCAAACTATTTGGGGAGCAAACGTAATTTCTTTTATCGTCCCCGAGGATGATACCATATAATTTTTCTTAAAGAATCCCCCCCCCCCCCACCCCTACCCAACACTACCCAGGAATTTCCATATCGCCCTGAAAGTGGCTTAACAATTTTTGTATGAAAATGATGACGTTTTTATCCCTTTTGGTAACTCCTGGGAATGGCTTTAACAATGTTTGTATGAAGAAGACGAGTTTTCCGCCCCTCTAGAAATCGGCAATAAAAGGTTTCTCAGCTCTTTTGTTTTATTTGCAGATACACGGCTAATTTCGGGAGTACTGCCAACATTTCCGGCTTCCACGAGGTTTTCATGGGTTCGCACCTTGCTGATAACGAGTGGCACCAGGTTGAGCTGCGTCGGACTGGGCTCAACATTCTTCTAATCCTTGATGTCACGCGCAAGAGCAAGGTTGCACCCGGCAGCTATAACACTTTAGAGCTAGACAATAGAATTTACATTGCTGGTGTGGACCATGTGGGAATGCGTGACGCGCGGATGCGTCACGGTCGTAACGTACCCTTTACACAATTTGAGGGTTGCCTTCAGGATGTTATTGTTAATGGGAAGAATTTACTGAAGATGGCACGCAATCATGACATTAGCACACAAATCCACGGCCCCGCCTCTTTCACTTGCCCTCGTCCTTTGTACACGCCAATCACGTTTACGAACCCAAAATCACACATTCTACTTTCGGTTTCGCTTTCCAGTGCTTTACGGGTGAGCTTCAGGTTTCGTACGTACGATGAAGATGGAGCGCTATTGGTTCATCGCTTAAAGAGCAGTCGCGGCGTCAGCGTAGGTCTGGTGCTAAGGGGCGGAAGTGTAATTCTCGACGCCGAATTTCCAAACCCACACCAACGAGTGCGCCTGCACGCGGGACGCTTGTTGCATGATGGTTTTTGGCATTTGGTGTCAATATCGGTCAGCGGTACTTCTGTTCGATTGGAGGTAGATCACGTGGTCGACCAGGTGGCGATCAAGCCACGTTTATTCGCCCATAACCCTGTGGTGCATTTCGGCGGAACCGGAAGTGACTTGAAAGGATTCATCGGTTGTATGTATGACATATATACAAATGGGCGCCTTGCTGATGCCTCAAAAGCCACCAACATTGGAATTTTGATAGGTGTTTGTTCTCCCTTGGATTACTGCTTACCAAACCCGTGCCATAATGGCGGCCGCTGCTTACAGCGACTAAACGAGACAAGCTGTGACTGCACGGGGACAAATTACAAGGGATGGCGATGCGAAGTGCCAGCAGAGCCCCGCAGACAGACATGCGCAGATTGGAAAGCTGCAGGTAAAACCGCGAATGGCTATTATCGGATCAGCCCTGGTAAGGCTAAGCCGTTCACGGTTTTCTGTAATATGAACGGACTTGGGGGTCCAATTACAGTAATAGACCATGTCTGGGGTCACGCCCCAGTGCGTGCGGCAGATATCCACCAGCGTAGGCAAGGATTTTATATTCACGCTCCACAGTACGACACGGACATGGCTAGCATTAAAGCACTCGTGTCTCGCAGCGCGACATGTAGGCAATATCTCCGATATGATTGCCTCAATTCCGTGCTCTTCGATTCGCCACACGCCTTTGATTTGAAAGGTGGACGTGGCGCGCGCTGGAAGTCACGTGACGGTGACGTCATGGATTACTGGGCGGGGGCGACCCCTAGGAGTGAGAAGTGCGCATGCGGGTTGACGAACACGTGCGTCAGGCATGATCTCGTGTGTAACTGTGACGCGTGGGACTCGGTTTGGCGCAGCGATGGCGGGTACATTACTGATTTTACGTCACTTCCGGTCCAGGAGGTGATATTCAACGTCCGTGGTACTGGTTTAAAGTCGAATTTCACACTTGGGAGCTTAGAGTGTTTTGGGACGAGGAGTGAGTCGCCATCCACGACTAAGGCGAAAACCAATCAACATACAACTGCTAGCACTCAAAGAATTTCACGGACATTTTCGAAAACGTTCCTCGTTCCTACGCAGACGAAACCGACGCCTTCATCACCAAGTGAAGTCTTCATAACCAAGAACAACAACATCCCGGACGCTGCCCCGACCACAAAGTCGGACACAGACTTCAACAACCCTCCCCCTGTAATCATCGTGGATTCCCCGCGTAAATTTATCACCATCCGTCAGAGCAGCAATCAGGAAATCATACTCATCATACTAAGCGTGGTGCTCGCTATTTTCATCATCATCATCATAGTGCTGATGGTCAGACAGAACTTGTTTCTTCCTTGTAAATGTCTGGACGGACCGGCTTATCGTGACGTGCGTAACATCGACAGCGTAGAACTGGGGCCACCGGATTCGCTATTCACAAACGCCGAGACTGAGATCGTGGAATACGAAGGGAGCCCTTACTCGCCTAGGAACTTTGAAGTAGGGTATTTAAATAGGAATGACGTCATTGTTGTGGCGTCCCGCGCGCCTGCGCGGATGGCTCAGGAATCTGATGAAGAGACGGACAGGTTAGATTTTAGCAACGACAGCAGTTCTCCAACAGAATCTCAGTTGGATAAAGATGAGGAAGAGAAATATGAACAACTGGAAATGACCACGCTGAAATCGCCGCAGAAATTTGTAGATGGGGTCCAGATAGGGAAATTAAAAGAAGCGTTGTTTGACGTCATTTCCGCCTCTGAGGTCAATATCAATAACAATCCAGTTGCCAAGGAAACCAAGCAAGTGGATACGGAGACGACTGAATACGAGAGTCAGCAAGAAAACACACTAGATCGCTACGGAATGGACTTCCAAATACCACCCTCCTACGATCACTCTATCAATGACGCGTCAAGAACTAGCAGCGAGTCGTCACTGGATGCAAGTACTCACTCTATGGACGCGACGGGTATCGGACTCGTTCAGGACGAGTCGTCGACAAGTAGTAGCTGCGAAACGCTACCGAAATCAGGCGCAGGGTGTATGCCTTTTGCGGGAAGCCATTCTGGGAAATATGCGAACGATATGCAGTACTATTGCAGCTATGAAACGGAAGACATTTGCTCAGACATGTGCAGTGAAGACTATGCATGCCTAGAGAAGAGAAACTGTAAACCGGTTCAACCAGAAACGGAAGTTTCCCTACCGGTTTCGGATGCTTTCGGTGCTTGTCCCGCTTGCGGGGATGACTGTGACTGTGACCGGTGTGAGTTGACTATCTCGGGCTGTCCTGGACAGACAAAGGGCAGCTCGGTTTGCAGCTTATGTTGCATGTCCGAATGTGAATGTGAAGAGAACAGTGCGGCACCATCCGTGGCTCTGATTGCGGGGGGTAACTGCGATAGCCAGTATTACCCGCCCAATAGAAAAAAGGAGAACCGCTACTCCTCCAACAGGAAGACGGGTGAGGGGTGCAACGAGAGGTTTGAGACCTCACTGTAATGCGACAAATTAAAATGTACAGCGGTAAAGTGTTTGAGCATGTTTACAAAAAGAGGGGTCGCGAGGTGAAATGGTACTCGTTCGTTCCAAGAAAAGAACTGACGTATATCATTTCAGCGAAAATTTTGTGGGATCCCCTTTCTGTAAAGTTCCCTTATTTATACCAAAGTACATAAATACCTCAAGGCTCTACTCTTGCAAAGACCTTGCACCCTTAAATGTTCAACAAATTGCGTCACTAACTACTGTCGACATTTTTTCCCTAAAGTGAACCTCAACTTCCTATTAACAATTTTTAAAAGCATGCTCAAACATTTAAACTGCAGAGCGAATGTAAAGATATAAAGGGTTCCATAAAAGGATAAATATAAATATTTATAAGGACAATGTTAGCGCATGCCTTGGTTGTTGTATACCCCTATACCGCATGTGTTGGGGTGTACTTAGTGAAAATGACGAGGTTAAGGCGCTCTCAAGTTGAATTGTATAATAGATGAGAGTCATACAATTAAATCTGTCAGGCATCTAACAAACGTGTCCATCAGTTCTTATCGAAATAATATGCGGAGGGAGAAGAGGGAGGCAGAGGATAAAAGTATTGAGATACCTGAGGCTGTGGCCCCATATTTCGTAAACGGCAGCCGAGCAAGAAAGCTGGAAATATCAATTAGTTTGAGATACCTTGGAGGCCCTGGGACGCCTAGTTGAAAGCAGCATTTCTTTTTAATCCAAAAAAAGTTAAGGGGGCATAGTTCAAGACCCCTCTTTATGAATGTATCAGCCACATCCACCTTTCTTGTGTGACCTTGTTTGTAAGCTGCGTACCAAGACAACACTACACCACAGTTAACATTACACAGGCATAACTGTGACAATAGCTATGTGCTATGGCCCTTCCGTTACTCGGTGATTGACCATGACATCTACTTGGTGCCGGGCCGTAACAGACCTTAATACACTACCATATTCCCTCGCCAAAATCACGCGTTCTCTGTTGCGTTGTTGCGTGAACCAACTATGACTCGTGCGTGACCGTGACTCAGTGTGTGTTCGTGACCACAGCTCACTACAAACTCAATCTGCATTGGTAATTTTATTCACTGAGTACTATGTAAATAAGGACAATGTTCACAACTGTCACTCTAGTCGAGGTCGTTGTTTAGGACACTTAGACAGCTGGATCGAGTTGATACCAGCTTCCCTATATTCTCTATATATACCTGGCGTGAGCGTGTCCCAGGCCAGAGCGATTCCCCACTCCTAATCTTCATCTCATTAATAATCATACCCAGAATGTTACACTAAACCAAAGTAATGACGTCATATATTTAATGATAACGGAAAACTGGAGCCCTCGGTAGCTCCAAGTCCTGCTAACTGGTGCCCTCAGTTGCTTCATTCCCGTGAGCCAAAACTTCCCCTGGATTTGCTTCCAGGGCCGTAGCAAGGGGAGGGGCCGGGGATAAGGGTAGGATGAAAATGACCAGATCTCTTATCCTTGCATAGAATTGTTCATATCTTTTACCCCGATATTTCGAGCCTCCTCAGAAAAGGCAAAGCGAAATCCCAAGATACCGAGATTCTGGAGTGGCTGTTTTATGTTATATTGTACATTTACAAGTATCGATCCATTTTAATTATTTATATAGAAATGCAATATTTTTCAAAGTATTAACAGTCTAACAGTAATGAATTTGTTATATCATCCTGGAAACTCGAACTCCCGAGTATTCCAACCAATTTCGATTTTCCTTTTAGGTTTGGGTTATTGGTATTGGACTGCAGTGCATATATTTTTATGCAAAAGGATATATCCTGCACCACCGTGAATTGATGCCTCTTAATTCACAATAACCGAAACACAGCACACGTCAATTGAATACACAGGATATGTTACATTTTACATGTTGTTGTACCAATCCGGAATCAGAACACGACAAAACTACAAGTACCAGTACTTAATAAATAATAACTGAGGACTTAAGAAACATTACTTTCTGCTTGAGAAGGAGTCTAACATGAATAAGAAGTGAAACAAAACAAACATTTTACAATGCAATCGGTATGAAATTGGCGGCGAGCACTATGATAAAACTAATCAACTCACATTAGTTGTTTTGTCACAACCGAACGCACAAATTAGACAAAACGTTTGTATTTTTTAAGATATGCATATCGATATTACATCGCTGTAAACCGCAGGTTTTGTTTTGATTAAAACGGCGGCCACTCAAGTTCATTGATGGCTCGAATAAATCGAAACGTACTTGGGTGCTGGTCCATGCCGTAATCCCCTCCTTCTGTGATCACGGTAATAACCTCATAGAACTCCTCACTAAATACTGCCCTAACAGAAACACTCCCTTAAAATGCCTCTACGGGCTGAATACACTCTTTTTATTTACACTTTCGTGACGATGTTGAAATTAATGGTGGCAGAAAGTGGGATTACAGATTCTATGAGTTTCGATGGCGGCAAGTATGTTCAACAACACATAAAAGGATCACGTAGCATACACCGCGTGAGTCTGAGCTTTAAAGCAAGAAAATCTACAGGGGTTTTGATGGTGATTACTGGAGATGAAGGATTTGTGCTTGGACTGATCCTACACTACAGTAAGCCAAGGTATGTAGTCTATTTATACAGGTGTTATTGTATGGTTGGTGGATGTAAGATCATAAAGTATACAATTGCGTGCATTGTATGCCGACACTCGGCATAATCCTATGAAGATAACGGTATGTGATGCCAAGACTTTGTGAGAAATTTTCACGCATATTATCAAACCCTTTGGAATCTTACGAATATGAATTTCAACTTGGTTAATGCATAAAAAAAATTATTGTTATATCAAGCGCGTAGAACCGTTATATCATTATAAGATATGAACATCACATAACGCGAATATGGAAGGGGGACATGGCCAGGGTTTTGAACGGGGGGAATCACATTGGTTCTCGATACACTTCTGGGTGGAGGGGGGGCTAGAAAAGTCACCAAACTCATGACCTGTGCTCTGATGTATGATGGAGGAGATCATATTATTGCCAATCATATTTTTGGTCCTTATACTCGCTATTGCTCGCTAACCTGCAAACTCCAGATAGATATAAACGAATCGCCTCGGCTCGTAAAAAACATATCCGTACTGTATGTAAGGACTAAGTCTCCTGCGCAGCCCCCTTAGTGTCATCTGACACTGAGGACGGCGGTTGTGCCTAAATCCCACCCCCTAGCCGTATGCCGAATATCGACCGAAGTACGACTGATCTCCGAAAAATCCAATATGGCTGTTCAGTGGTGTAAACAAGGTGGAAATACTCACAAACTTCGCTTCACAGGGATTTAAGATGTAAATAACTATCGGAAAACCAAAGAAGTATTGATTGCATTTAATCTGCAAATATTTTATCTGAAGAAGAAGGTAAAGAAGACGCTACAGAGAAAAACACGGACATCGCATGTGAAGAATTTAGAGCCAAGTTTTAGAAAACAGTTTTCTCTATCTGTTACAAATTTCGTTCGAGAGAAAAGGGTTTACTGTAGTTTCTACCCCCTCGAGCTCGAAAATAAATTGTGTAACTACACAAAACCGTAACGGGGTCGGTGGGGTTTACCAGGCTACGGGGTGGGATATTTTTTAGAAACAATGCAAACACCTCTGGGGGGGATATTTTTAAAACAATGCTACAACCTCAAGGAGGTGGAATTGACAAGACCACTGGCTAAAAGGTTGTTGATGGTATTTTACTGAAAAGAGCATATTTGTATTAAAGCTATTTCCTCTTTATTGCGTGCTCCATGTATCACCTCAGCATTGGGATGTCACTCTGAAAATTGAAAGTACTGTATGTACTCACGCGCTTATTAGCATGCATCATTCTTGGCTAAGTGCGACGGACGGAAACGGGGCTACAGCCAGGACCATCCTGTTTGATTTCCGCAAGGCCTTTGATCTGATAGACCATCACATCACATGATTTCCGCAAGGCCTTTGATCTGATAGACCATCACATCACATGATTTCCGCAAGGCCTTTGATCTGATAGACCATCACATCACATGATTTCCGCAAGGCCTTTGATCTGATAGACCATCACATCACATGATTTCCGCAAGGCCTTTGATCTGATAGACCATCACATCACATGATTTCCGCAAGGCCTTTGATCTGATAGACCATCACATCACATGATTTCCGCAAGGCCTTTGATCTGATAGATCATCACATCACATGATTTCCGCAAGGCCTTTGATCTGATAGATCATCACATCACATGATTTCCGCAAGGCCTTTGATCTGATATATCATCACATCACATGATTTCCGCGAGGCCTTCGATCTGATAGATCATCACATCCTTGTGCGAAAGCTGATGACGCACCACCTACCTAGTACTATAATAGCCTGGGGCCGGTTCCTGGATTGTTGACTTCACATCCCGGAGACAGCGCGTGAAACTCTGCCAAGATTGCTATTCAGAGTGGGGCACCATCCCAATTGGTGTCCCATAGAGAACGAAGCTGGGTCCGTGGCTGTTCACCATTATGATTAACAAGGTGGACTTATGGAAATATGTTGACGACACCACAATCACGGAAGCAATTCCCGAGAGCCAGACCAGCAGCAGTCTACAACATCTGGTGGACGACTTAGCCAGTCAGGTAGCCTCATATAAGATTCAGTTGCGAAGAGCTCCGAATCTCCTTTGCGAATGTCCTATGATCTCCGCCCATATTTGACCCAGGTTAACGATACTGAGCTGGAATGCGTTTCACAAGCTAAGATCTTCGGCGTCACCTTTTCGAATGACCTAAAGTGATCAAAAAAGTAAATAAGCGTCTTTAATTTCTACGCCAGCGCACACATAAAACCAAAGGAGCACATTCTCTTTTTTCTAAATTGCATTAGTCCATGCACAGAGTACGCATGCGCGCTATTTCATAATAGTTTGACCAAGTACTTAGCAGCAGATTTGGAGTCATGTCAGAAGCGTGCGCTTAGAAATTTTTTTCCAGATAGATCCTATGCACAAGCATTACTAGACGCTAATATCACGATACTACACGAAAGGCGTGAGGTTGCAACAAGCAAAGCATTGGGGGAGGTGGAGGTACTGGGGCTATTTTATTATCTACACCAAATATATTTTTTTGCCTTCCTGGCTCAAATAATTTACTCTCCTGCAAGCTGAAATGCTGAAAATAATGTATGCCAATAATGGCTGATGGGCAAAGTGTTCTTACAAAATTAAACCACAGGCTACCCAAAAAATCATAACAATACTTACTATTCTAAATTCAAAGCAGCATTTCAGATTGTTCCTGTATATTCACTGTCAAAATACTCTAATCACAACACCTGGCTTCGATCTTTTGGACATTTTTTCCTGAAAAAGCTACACATATTTTCTTTGCTTTTAGATCAAGTCCTGTTCAAGTGGCATATCAATATTTGGGTGACCTTCAAACCCGCTCGGTCAATCTCTGTGAGGCCTGGGTCTAAGGGCTTTTCAAGATTAGTGAGATAAAAATTTGACCAATCTGTCATGTTTTTTTTGACAAATTCTTGCCACGAGTCTCAAATTGACAGGAATCAGCATTTTTCACCATATTTTCTGGAGATCAGGGAGCGGGAAAACTTTAGCTCTTCTAAATATGGGCATCAATGACCATATAAGGCAATGCAAACGAAGGACACTATCCTTGGGGAATATGTTTGATATGAAAACATTGTTCTTAAGTGATATTCACCAACTAGAAATACACTACTACAGGATTACCTAGTACTTGTGTTAAACATTTCTAGCGGGGGCAACCTATTCACTGCTGAGTACTTTTGGGCAAAAAAGTGTGAAAAACATGACTGAAAACAGAAACTCCACCCCCCCCCCCTCTCCCATTTCAGGTTTTATACTACCTGTCAAGTTCAGCTACAGCTTAACCAAGACAGTATACCTTGATGTTTTAAACAATGCTATGCGGTCAATCTTCAGTCTTGCAGTCTGCTTTTACACATCAGGAGAGTGCCTTATTAAGTCTATTGGGGCATATATATAGCGCTGTGGCTTTGGCTGTTTGCATGCTTAAGCTGGTCCATTAAGTCCCAGTCAACTATATTATAGACTTATTGTTTCTTCAAGTTCTGGCAACTATATTATAGACTTATTGTTTCTTCAAGTCCCAGTCAACTATATTATAGACTTATTGTTTCTTCAAGTTCTGGCAAGTATTTTGGATTTGTGATAGCTGGACTCAAGCTCCTAGAATGTCATTCAATCTTGTTTAGAAATCATACTCATAACCAAATGATATATATTGCTTGAACTGGATCAAATGTTCAAATATGGCTTACCTATTTTTAGTTTTATGATTTAATTCATGTTTGATAAATAAAATTCTTATCTCTCCAACATAAACACTTGGTGGTATAGAGTATTTTTCTTCACAGGCAGCCCAAGCTCATTATATGTTTTCTCCCCCCCCATATATAAATAATAATTTATATATGTGGGGGAGAAAACTCAGCAACCCGGTGAAATCCCTGTCGAATGGCTTCAAACTCGGTCGAATAATAAACGACACAACAAGTGAGTCATTGCAAGTCATTTTATTAATAAATACACAATTTTGAAGATTTTGAATTTTGACCTTCAAATTACATATAATGAGCTTGGGCTGCCTGTGTTTTCTTGTGTCCCTACATGCCATTCTGGTACTGTACTTAAACGCGAAAAATTAGCACTCTTTATTTTTTACCCCTGTAATTTGAGCCTTAAATAAATAGAGTTCCTGTTAACTTTAAAGTAAATTTAGTTCTTTCAAGTAATTTTTCATATCTTATCAATATCAAACCTTGGAAAAAGCAGAGTGAAATCTTGAGACAGATCATTTACTTCAGTCGTGTCTTTGGCAAAAATCAAAATCAAGGACTTGGTTCAAAATTCTTCCTGAGAAATAAGATTAGCATCTTATCTCTCAACTGCCTGGACTTTTCTTAATCAGCAATTTGAAGCTAATATGCCGCTACTGACCAGTGTTACAAGGCTTTACCATGTGAAATAATGATGTGAACTCTATGTGAATCCCATGTGAACCCTTGAAGTCATTACTAAGTTGCAGCTTTGTTTTTATTGTTTTCCTCCAGGGAAATTAGGGAACTTAGGGAACACTAAATCACTACTACTAACCAAGTAGATAACCACTGATTACTAACAACATTCCTCACTAATTCCCTATTGTTCTCGCCGCTTGACACCTTAATTACTATGAGATTTACGGAGTTCAAATGGAGGGCGCTGATTAGTCGAGTGGCAGTGATTTTCAAACTATTGTTAGTGTCTAAGAATTATAAGTGTCAATGTCAAAATATAAATTAAATATAAAGTATATATATAAATATAAAGTCAAAAACAAAAAGACATAAAAAAAGCAAAGAGGGAACAACATAGAGTGGTTTTCAAACTCCCGTGCAACAAAATGTAATTATTAAAGTGTAATAGTCAAGACAGAACAAAAGAGAATAAAGCGATTACAGTGTATTAGTGCTAAATAAACTAAAAAGTATTTCACAGGTTTTTGAAAAACAACTCTATTAAATCACTGTTTATTTACAAAAAAAGGACCTCTTAAGGAGCAAGCATTCTTAATTCTAGCGAAGCACTATTTACTATGTACAGTAAGGACACTCGCATACAAGGGACTTATTTGGAAGTCTCATCTAATAATTCCAATTTAATGACTAATCACATGTTCAGTTTACGTAAGTCCTAGTCAGGCCCGAACCCAGGGGGGTGCGAACGCACCCCCCAACAACGGCCAAAGGTCCACTTTCGGTTCTCAATAGACGTGCTATGTGTAGCCGCGCGCGGAGCTCCATAGGTATAGAAAAATGGTCTATAACTAGGAGACCTTGTGGTCAATGACGTCATTGTCACAAGCTGCCAGCCAGCCAGCCGCGATCTGCCCCGGCCCAGGTATCTAGAGTGCGCAAAACAATATGGCAGCCGCTAGAGTATTTCTAACCTAAACTAGACCCTGCGCGCAGGGTTGACTGGGATAACTGAGATCTGCAACTTGTTTGTGTGACCTGTATGACAAAGATTTTACTGCCTACTTTGGATATAATAATAATATATATATATATATATATATATATATATATATATATAATGATGGTTGAAGGCTTTCATAGTGCTCAATACTCGAAAGTAGAGCGGTGTATAGTGTTGGTTTGAGAAAAATACAAACTACATAGGTTTCCCTACAGGCCTGTTTCGTGGTTGCCCACTCATCAGGGGATTTTTCCCTGATGAGTTGCCCCCTGATGAGTGGGCAACCACGAAACAGGCCTGTAGGGAAACCTATGTAGTTTGTATTTTTCTCAAACCAACACTATATATATATATATATATATATATATATATATATATATATATATATATATATATATATATATATATATATATATATATATATATATATATATATATATATATATATATATATATATATATAATCTTGTTTTTTTATTGTAAATGCCATATCACGACACTGATTGGGGCAGGAATGGTAAGAGCATTATCTCTTCAGGTGGTGGGTGGACTCGAGGTGTGCTCCACGAATGTAGACAGGGCTGATTGTCCTATCTTCAAATACTATCCCCACATCAGAGTTAGCACCGAAATAAGATTAAGGAAAGCTGAGAATGTGTTTTAAAATTGTTATTTCTTAAACATTTCTTTGGTTCACTGCCCTCAATGTGCTATCACTTAGGGGTAAATTTATGTTACACCCAAAGTAAGTCCTATTGTATTAACAATATAATTTTATTGAAATGTATTATTTTATTTTATATAAGTTACAAGTAAACAACAACATTTATTTATTTTGAAGTCAAATGAGAGGGCTATAGAATATCCAGACTTGATTGAAATTTATAGAGCATAAACATATTTTCAAGATCAACAACACTACAAAAATATTACAAATCTCTAGATTTTATTGAAAATGTTCCATAAAAATGAAATAATATTCAATGAGGGATAAAGGTATTTCAGGAAAATAATAAAACTTAAGCTTATCTAAAGGAAGCACCAAAGTGCCAAAATAATTTTCATAGATTTAAGTACATATTTTACACTTACATGACTAACACCTATCTGTACTTTATTAAAATCGACATGGTTAAATTGATGACATTCAATGAGAGAGATCAAGATATTTTATAGTAATAAAATAAAATTCATCTTAGGATAGCCGGTCAAGTGTCCAATGTGAAGTAGATTCATCGACAAAGCGATTTGTAGGAGACGATTTCCACCAATTGTTTCAAACTACTTTCACTTCAAAATAGATTAAGCAATCAAGGTAAATACCTCGAGTCCATTCATGAGTGTCCAGAGCGCATTTAATTGAAGTAAGCTGTATGAGTCTAAAGCAGTCAGCACTTAACTTAATTCTGATCTTGAGCCGCGTGTCTCGCACTCGGGTCGCAAATGGAAACACGAGTAAATACCATACCTGTCAACTCTCCCGCATTAGGCGGGAGTCTCAAGATTTTGGACCCCTTCTCCCGTTCTCCCGCGTTGAGCACCAAATCTCCCGCTTTTTAGCGATTTTTATCGGTTCCGAAAAATTATTCTATAGAAAATTGTTATTTTGCCTATTTTCTATTATTGAAAATATTTGAAAAAACAATTCCTTTGCGTAGCACAATTAATCAAACACCCTCGTGAGATCAATAAGTGGATTTGTTCGTGAGAGCTTTCTATACTGCAAACGCCTGCAAGGCTAAACCTACCCCTCCCCCTCAAAAATGAATATACCCCACCCCTCTCCTCAAAATATTCTCAAGCCTTGAGATTTTCAGAGGTTGACAGGTATGAAATACAGCGAAATCAATCCAAGCTGAGATGATTTTCCAAAATAACTTGGTAGAAATTGAGGCTATGGTAAAATATGCAGTTATTAAACCGCGAATCGGGCCTTCAACTGCACAAATAACATGGGTATGAGAGCTGGAATCTCAAATATAAGATGGCGACCATGACAAAGTGTTACATTAACGCAAAAGGCTTCTTGTAACTAGGCGTTGCGATGACGTAGACAGTAAGCTCAATACGTAGACAGTAAGCTCAATACACTAAAATAAGAAGTATCGCCCGTGGCGCAAGGGTTCTTTGGAATTGCATTGTGCAAATCGCGAGACGACAGAAAAAAAAACCAGTTGCATTTTATAACTGGGCTACCACAGGTATCCCAATAATAAGAAGTATCGCCTGTGGCGATAGTATTGCCTGTGGCGCAAGGGTTCTTGGGAATTGCATTGTGCAAATCGCGGGACGACAGAAAAAAAACAGTTGCATTTAATATGAACTTGGCTAATTATGTGTAAAAGACTGTGTAAAAGCGTGGTTGAAAGTCGAGTCAGTTGAAATGCCAGAGCAAGCCACAAGATAAAGAAAGAAAAAAAAAACAAGCTAATTTTATGGACACCTTCTCCGACAAGTGCTCCTACGTTTTTGTTCTTGCACTGGAAGACGTAGGTAAGTTGGCGTATTGTATTAAAGTACTCAGCGAAACGATCTTTCGGACTTTGTACACCTTTTTCATTGTTTCAAATTTAATATTAAGAAATTACCTCAGGGACTAAAATTTAAATTCTAGGCTGTATTTATCAAATTCGATCTCTTCAATCTACCATTCACCATCTATCATAGGAAAATAATAACTATTCATGAATAAATTGAATATACCGGAGCTGTCAACTCTGTCACATGTTTGTGGACCTCATCACAAGCCTAATTCTTTTGAGAATGTTCATACATTCTCTGTATTCACCCGCATTGGCTCTTCTCTTGTTTTGTTTGTTTTTTTCTTCACATATTTACTCTACTTGACGTTTATTGTTGGATTTAGCTATATATCGCAGTGATCTAGCTTATGCTTTATAGTTTTGTCTACAATTAGCACGTCTATTGAGAAACAAAAGTGGACTTTCGGCCGTTGTGTGTGTGTGTGTGGGGGGGGTGCGTTCGCACCCCCTGTACCCCCCTGGGTACGTGCCTGGTTTTTGTGTTTTTTTTTTAGGTTAGAAATACTCTAGCGGCCGCCATCTAGTTTTGCGCGCTGTAGATACCTGGGCCGGGGCAGATCGCGGCTGGCTGGCTGGCAGCTTGTGACAATGACGTCATTGACCACAAAAACTCATTCGCCTAGTTATAGACCATTTCTGGCTCCGCTGAAAGTCACAATAAACTGTTTTGTGGTGTGTATTTATTCAGAATAAGCGGTATTTCTAGCGTTTGAGCAGTTGTGGGACGTTACTTCGAGCTAGTACTCGGATTGACTGGAGACTGACTAGGTTGGTAAGCCTGTGGCCTAGCATGCTTTGCTGTCTCTCCCCAGAGACAGCACTACTAAAGGCATTGGCGCTACTAAAGGCATTGGCGGGCTACCTGTGTTTCTAATAACGCACATGTTAACATGTTATGAATCGAGTTACTCACTAAAGAGGCTTTTTTTCTTACCTTTTTGCAATTTATCTTCCATCCTGAAATAACACGTACCAGCACGTACAGTATGTATAACAAAATAACATATACGCAACGTCAGACTATCCTCAATTTCAATCCTAAAAGTACCACAATATCACTTGCAATGTTTGCTTCTAATTGGGAGCTATATATATAATATGATATTATTCAATCCTAAAAGTACCACAATATCACTTGCAATTTTTGCTTCTAATTGGGAGCTATATATATAATATGATATTTAAAGTACCATGCTGCTACATGCAGATAGGGAAATGGAAACCAAGAGATCTCATTTCACATCAATTTCACATTTATCACACATTTATCCACCTTTATCACAACTAATTAGACGTGTGTAGTTTTAAGTTATATTATGAAAGAATTTTTACAACTAGTAGAGTTCGGTGCACGCTAAATGCTTTCTCTCTAGTCTCGCTACACTCAGATGAAAGGTTAAAAAAATGGAATACAAACAACTAAAACGTGCTGCTGCTCAAATAGAATAATGATGTGCTAGCATACTCGCTAAGCATACTCGCATACTCGCTAAGCATACTCGCATACTCGCTAAGCATATGTGCTACTTCTTAATTGTGCGAATCTCCTCAAGGAGTCTATTGCGCATGCGCATAACGAATGATGTTCACTAGAACTTCTCTTTCTTTTTAGTTATTTTATTTCTTGAGAAAACACAGAAAAAAACGAAAGATGGATTCATAAACTCGCTCAATTTTGATCTAGTGGTTTGCATAAAAGAACAAGGTGTCTTTTCGGATTTCATCGACTTGAGACTCGTGCTCCCACATGCGTCACGCGATCATCGTATTCAAGAGGTTATTTCGACACCATTTTATTCAGCTTTGCGCAGTGGCATTACCGTAGCTGATGAGGTCCATCCGAGGCGCGGTTATTGCTGATTGAAAACTTTTCCCAATACCCCGCGAGACGACTTGAAATATAGTCGGCTTTGCAATTTTTGAAGGCCTTTACAAAGGCCACACCAGCAATCAAGTAAACAACCTCCCAAATATTAGCTGATGCTGTTTTTTATACGCCATTGGAATGGGCTTTGTGATGTTAAATATGTATAGTAGTGATTTTAAAAGAGCTCCTTTATACCCTGAGTACCAGAGCCTCCATTTTGGCTGAGCGCCACCGTACTATAGGTCTGGTACCCAGGGTAGCTCCTTCCCTGAGAGCAAACAAATATTTTGTTCTAGAAGTTACTAAGTATATTGTTTCCCCAAGGCTATCGGCGGTCTTTTTTTCTGAGCTTGAACACCAAGGACAAATTTCTATTAGCCTCCTTGAACACTTGAAGTCGTGGCTACACACAGAATTAGAATCATAATCAAATCTTTGATGTTATTGGTCATATGACAAGAACATGTCTCAATCAATGAATAATACACTACCTATCAGGCGAAGAAAACCTTAAAAGGAGTGAATAATTTTCCATGTGGTCTTTGAATCCTGCTTTTGACGTCTTTAGTATGAATTTTTTATCACAAATAGGAAACATTAAAGAAATTCCTTTTAGGTAAAAATTACCAGACTAAAACAATAGACAGAAAAGTACCCGGGTTTTGAATGTTTCTTTTCTGTAAATGAAAGTCAATTTGAATTCTAGCATTATAAGCGCGGTTCAATAGAGCACGTTGTACATGCGTTGGAATGAGTTGGTGATACCCACACATCACGGAGTAGCACTGACATCGTCATACCTAACCTTGGCGACTATCATTTTAGACCTGATGAAAGACACTAAATGATTTTCTTATACTTTATATCAGCGAAATGTTGTGTGACAGGTCATTCCACTGTGCTCGTTCATGCGACATATGTAAATCTGAGTTCTTTGTGTGTGTTATTTGCATGTAGGACTCTGCCCTATAGTTTAGGGAAAATTTGTCAATCCATGGAACACAACACAACTAACACAACCGGATGTTACCTCCTTTCCGCTTTTCTGCTTACGAAAACTCAACATATGAAACCCTTCCGTTTACGCTAAACAATTTGCTACACCTTCCAAATAAGGTGGAAGATCATATAGACATTCAATCTGTTTAATGCGAAATGATTCTGAAGGCGTACAAGCGATGCCTCCAGATTATTCTTGTCATGCAAAATGATTTTCACTTTTCCTTTGAATATGTTTGCCACGTGCCTTTTAAACTGAAAGACGACCGGTAACAAAATTAAAAGTCATTTCACAAAGGCAGTTCACTGGTCTTCTATTCAAATCTTTTTTTCAAAACAACCACGATTTAAATCAAGGACACAAAGTGAAAAAAATAGAAATCACCGTCTCCCTGCACCGAGGTGCTTTTTATTCCATCAAATATAAAACTCTATGAACAATCTATTTACATTTTATGTACAATAATAATTTGGATTGAGAAGAGCAAAACAGAACATTCGAGTTCTCGATAAAGCTTTTGAGTCTCTCCCTTGCTTTAAAATAAATTATGCATATGGTGTAGAATTTTGCCTATCAATCTGTTAGCGCGATTGCGTTTTTAAGTCACGATATATCGAGTGTTTTTTACTATTATATTAGAATTGTCTATATATTATTTCTTAGGGCATTGAATGTTAGTTCTGTACCATCAGAACGTTGGAATCGCGACCAAGGCTTTCTCGGAGCTTGTGAAGGCCAAACTTGATAAGGCCAGAGGCTCCAGCATTAGGGCTCACAATTTTATTATTGTCACTCTCCTCGAATACCCTGTTTTTCGCATTCTCCCGGAGTTGCTCGGCCAGTTCTGCGATCAATACTTCAACATTATCGTCCCATTTGGCGGAGGTTTCAAGGTATAGGAGTTCCTCGAATTCTGCCAGATTTGCAGCTGACCTAGTGTTCACTTTTCGGCTCGCGCCTTTCAAGTCGGTTTTGTTTCCCACAAGAACCTTCAAAATGTTTTTGTTCGTGTATTTTTGAACATTCATTAGCCATTGCGGAATACTCGCAAAGGTACCTCTGTTTGTTATATCAAAGACTAGAATCACAGCGTCCGCGTTTCGATAATAGCTTTGAGTTATGCCTCGGAATTTCTCTTGACCTGCCGTATCCCAACATTGTAATTTCACTCTATCTCCGTGTATGTCAAGCACTCGTGTTCCAACGTCAACTCCTACTGTAGAAGAACTGTTGTCGCAAAAGTACCCTTTGGTGAATCTCCGAATGAGGGAGGTTTTGCCAACTCCTGGATCTCCAACCACTAAAACCTTGAATGAATACTTGCAGTTGTCGTCGTTCTCTTTCATCTTTCTATCAGGTTTTCCCTCTCAGCTGATGTACTCCTAGTTTTCCTGTCTTGTGACTGGCGGAGGAAGTGAGATCGCGCGCTTTTATACCCGCGCTCAAGCTCCGCCTCTTCCGACAAGAAAGCCTTTGTCAGATGTGAGTGGGTGGCCTTGTAGAATCCGCTCCTACAGTCGTGTTTGCTACGCTCCCGCCTCTTTGTTCGGTTCGGGGATCGCCTTGTCTACTCAAAGCTAACCTGTAGCGCGTGCCTGCGCATTGTTTACGGCCTCGATTCCGTGCTGGTCACCTGTGTGAGTGTCAGCGTGCTGCGAGTTTTTGTTGTTATCCACACCTTCGTCGCTCTAATTACCTTTTATACTCACCCTAGACACGTGGCTAAAATTTTCATACGCTTTTCAAAGAAATTTTAGAGTCTTTTTTTGCAAAAACGGGTAGATACTCGCTCGCGTACCTCCATTTCGAAAAAGTTAGCAATAGTATTTTTAAGTGTTTTTAAGTCACGGATCATCTAACCAGGAACAAACTCCACTTTTCTTTCGCAGCAATACATAAAGCCTTAAATTCACCTGTATAGCACAGTAACTGAAGCATTGAAAGAGAATCGTTTCTTTGTTTGAAAATTCAAACTGTTTTTCCATTGTGTTTGCGCGTGTCCTTTGTTTACAGTTTGGAAAAGTTGCCGAAGAGCGAATGCTACACTTGTGTCCCGTGTAGCTCTAAATGTTCCCCGCTAGTAGTAGGCGCTGGGCGTTGATTTCACATAAAAAATATTTTGAGCCTAGGATGTGATAAAGTTGCAATGCGTTTTTATTATAATGCAAGTGCCCAATTGCAGCAATTGTATCGTCAATCCCTTTGCATGTTTTTATTCTCGAATCGACGGATATTATACTGAATTATGTTGTACAAGCGTTGTTCCAGGCGTTCTTCCGTGAAGAATAATAACAAGTTAAGAGGTCGTTATAATGACAAAACGAACTCTTCCAACCAAATCTAGTGTAATTTTTTCCCTCGACAGGGTAAAAATTACTCTATTGAAATATCCAAACTCGTTGTACGATAAAATATTTTTAAGTATACAACAGTATATCGTGCTCTTGGGAAACCTTATAAGTGCTAAAAAATAAATATTGATTTGCCATTTGATCGTGACAGCCTCCAGTCTAGTTGAAATTGCTTTTTCTTTCATTTGCTATTTTAAACTTATTTTGCAGCTCTTGGAAAATACGAGATAGGTCACACCCAAGTCTGTGGCATGATGATGGGGATGGTGTGATACGAATTCTCAAACCCTTGAAAAGTTAATTATTTTTTAATATTTCTTGTGATTTTTATTTTTATTTTGAAGAAATAAGCGCAAACCATTTTGCCATATCTTAAAGGATTTTATGGCTTTTAACTAAATCCGCCAATATCGTTTTCCTATGGTCGAGACAAAATATAACTATCTTCTAGATTTTCACTCATATTTTTTCCACTTGTCTTCAGGGCTTAAAGTACGATATCAGCTACGTATAGTACAATATATATCTTAACATGATATTTCAGCACCAATCATTATTTCTTGTTTTCTACCATCTAATGTAATCGTTTTCTTATCACACCAGTTAATGGTAGCCTCTTCTAACTACTGTGTATTGGTAACACTTAGGATTTTTGTTCGCTCTTTATATTTCTGATATATCGGTAATCGTTCGCTGCTCTTTATGTTTTCAACATTGTTTTGTTGGGGACTTGGGGACTCTCGGATTTCTCCGGCTATTTCCTGAACTCGTATAATTAATTCATTTGCGGAAGAGATAACTTCTAAAGACCTCATAATGTGAACTTGGGCTATAATTACCGCCTTCTGAAATCAGATATCTTTGAAAAACTGTGTCAAGTTCTCTTTCCCATCGTTTCTATAATCTTTTGCAACACAGCAGAAAACGGGTCACTTAGAAATAAACACTTTTTGCTACATTGTTTAGCTTATTTATAAACTAGTATTTGCAGGGGTTTTCCCTGAGATATAAAGAATAAACATAACCTAAGGACCGTAAACAATGGCTCCGGTTTCAGCAGCCCAACAGTGGCGTGTTTGCTCTCTCACCAGGTGTGTCAAGGGCCGGAAGTGACGAAAGCAGACGTCACGCTACGATCAGAAGACGTCTGGTATTTAGGAAGTTACAAAATCTGCCTTACCCACACCGTGTGGCTGAGCTTTTATCACTTTAGGCTTCCGGGGTGTTTATAATTAGGCGGTCTTGAAACTCTCCTGCAAGGCTGTAAAGACGTTTTGTTTAACTTTATTTGAGTATTTAAAAATGGGGAACCAAAACAATGCAGAACCAAACTGATTTTAGTTTTCCATTTGAATCCTCATTACACAACAGACCAGCATCATCCCATAGGGTCCAGAGAGCATAACTGATTACTTAAATCATTTTTTATCGAAAAATGGGAGCTTTATCTGTCATACAACCCAAATGGTCGAAGACACAGCGTACTTTGCGAGACCATTGGGAGCGTCCGCAAAGTACACTGGATCTTCGAGCATGCGCAACCCACAGCGGTGTTTTAATACGCAAATTAGCCAAGTAACGCAAGTGTATGTAACATGTTTATTTCAGACTCTTCCCTTTTCTCTCATAATCCATCCAGCGTCCAATTTGAACCATAACTAAAAAGGCAGACTCGAATGAAAATTCTGGGTGAAAAGAAATAGTTTGCCTCTCAGGTTGAGATTCAAAAGCAATCAGAAATTCAAGACTACTGTCGAAATTTCACTTGATTCGCCTACTTGCTCGAGGCATTTACAACCTTGGTTGAGCCAATTGAGAATTTGTAACACTTTGATACTTGTAGTACCCATAATAACCTCTTTATTTTGCTCGAAAATCCTCAAGATTTCATAGACCAATATTTAACAAGGTTTACGTTACCAATGCCCCTAGGGAGCCCTTCTTTTTTTGCAGGAGGAGGAATACCATATGTTTAATATGGAATATTTTTCTTTTTGTTTTTCGCCAAAGAAAACACACACACAATTATAACTTGTATATTGGAAGTGTTACGTACTAGTGTAGAATGGAAGGGAAAAAGAGGGAGAGAGAGTTCTCAAAAACTGCGATCGCGATATAAACGCGTTCAGCTATCGCTGCCTGCAAAAAGAGCTCTTGTATCTAACTTAATTTTGTTTTGTGACGTCATCATTTATAGTTTAGCGCTAGACACTAGAGATATACACGAAAATACCTATTTGCTGATAACAGTGTTTTGGTCTATTTATGCATTTTATCCCCTTAAGATTAATGTATCACGTCATACTTTTGGGTGAAATGTCAGACTTCATCAAGATGACCGTTAAAAAGCATCTTTTATAAACTTTTCCCTTTCATTGGATAGTGTTAATGATCTTGTTTCGAGTAAACCTTTGTTATTTCTCAACATATAAACAATTTTCCTCATATCATTTAGGATTTTCTCAGAAAAGAATAATATCAATACTTCTTATCATTTTTGGAACTAAGTTTCGAAGCATTTTGAACATTTTGAATAAGTGATCAAGATTATTTCAGTCCCTAGTAAAAGAGGCTTAAAGTAATTTGATTTCTTATATAATGCTAATTTCCTCTTCATGCCAAGGATTTGCATTCGGATGTTGCGCAGACTTCAAAGATCAGGGGCTTTCAAAAGATATACATAATATCTATAGATAAGAAGCAAATTTACGAAACATTAATTTCTCATTTTTGTAGAATAAAATTAAATTGCTCCATCTGTATATATTTCTTTGTTTGGGGTCAGTAGCTGGCCTGGCTAAAATAGGCGACAGTTTAGCCAGGCCTTTAGTGCAGAGCTCCGTAGAGAAAAGCCAGAAGGCTTTTATAGAGTTTAAGATTGGTCGAAAACACATCATTGAAGTAAACACAGTATATTTATTAGCCTTTTGTTATAGCGAAACGAAAAACAAGGGAGGATTAGATAGGTTTTTGAAGTGATGAATTTTGAAAATTTGTTGTTGTTCGCGCGCGCACCTGAATGACGCCATTTCCAATGAGCGCGCGCACGTTGTTTTGAATGTTATTAGAGAGCTTAAGCTTAAGCTTAAGTCAACACGAACGGCATCAAAAACGGCGCGCGCTCTGACGAATTTTTGGAAAAAACGGCGTTGACGTCCGTGACCGCGCGCGTAGAACGTAAAAATAGGGAAAATGCCGTTCTAGATTTCCTGTCACGGACGTCAACGCCGTTTTCCAGCAATTCGTGAGCGCGCGCGCCGTTTTTGATGCCGTTCGTGTTGACTTGCTTAAGCTCTCTAATTTTTTAGGGGGGGGGCGGCTGACACCCTGTCCATGAGCACTTGCGCGTGGTTTTCTAAGTTAGCAGCAAAAAACGCGCGAAATTCGCGGGAAAAATCCGTCCAAATGCATCGAAGAAAATGTCAAATTATCCTTATGTGTAAAACAAGTAAAATGAGACCTAAGGAATTAAAGTCGGAATCACAAGCTAGCTCATGTTTGTGTTTTTTTCATACATTATGTAATAATGGTGAGTAGATTTTTGTTATGAGTTTTGAGGTGCAAACTAAGACTCCGAAACATTGCCCCGCCGTCTTGTTTGTTTACATTGTTGTGAATTTAAAAGAACATTTATTTGAAGATGGATAATGATTTTGTAGTAGTTACAGTTGATTTCTTGATTTGCTCGCTGTCTCTGTTCACTGTCTTCTCGTTCTTTTTGCGCATATTGTATGGCAGCCTGAAGTTTTGCGTTAGCGGAATCTGCGTCCTCTAACTCCTTCTCTACGCTTTCGCCCCATTGTCCTATTTCTTTCTCGCTCTCGCCCTTCGCGAATTTCTTTTCTTCTAGCTGCTCTTTGGTATCACTCACCGCATTAATCCCGTTCGTGATAGAGTTGTAATGTCGCTCCAAGGCTTGTTTATCCTTTGTCAGGACATCGTTTGTTTTCAGCACTCGAAATCTCAACGTTTTAAGCTTCGCTTCTAACTCCTTAGTTAGCTTCTCCATCTTGACAAATCTGTTCTTATCCGCTAGGTTCTTGCTGTTTAAGCCGTGTGTCCCTTCGTGGTCGCCACTTTGTGTTGTGAATTTAAAAGAACATTTATTTGAAGATGGATAATGATTTTGTAGTAGTTACAGTTGATTTCTTGATTTGCTCGCTGTCTCTGTTCACTGTCTTCTCGTTCTATCGTTCTGTCGTACCAGCGTGTTTTATACCGTTTTATCAGGAAAAGGCTAGGGGTCTATTTACACAGCTGCAACAAGTATCTATTGTGATCAACTAATCTCTTAATTAAAAATAGTTTAGATAATTAGATCTCAGGAATAATTTACATAATCACGATTGCTCAATCTCCGACAACATTTTTGTAAGACAAATATTTCGTGGGACTCTCTATTCTAATACTTTAGCTAGTTCGATTCTTCAGGCCTTTAGTAAATTATTAATCGGGGTCTACCTCTAAACTAGTTGCACGAAGGCTGTCTTAGCTTTTGATTGACTAAAATAACATATCAAGCACAGATTTGATGAGGATTTGCCAGAAGAATAATTAGACTACAACTAAGCCTTGAGGTCTAGAAATATTTTTCCAACTTTGGCTAAAAAATGTGGTTATTATCGTAGGTGTATTTTATTTTTCAAACTGTCTGCGCGCGCTTCACGGGCAATAAAAAATGACGCCATTCCCGGCGCGCGCGCACGCTATTTTTTAAATATTCGTTATTTTGTAGTCCTTTTTAGCTGTAGGAAACAAATTTCTCGTAACCATCAGTGCAATCTTTACCAAGAAAAATGAAAATACAGTATAAAAGGCATAGGTATTGTAATTAAATCGTTAAATCGTCCGGGATTGAGTAATGAAAGCCCGTGTGAGAAGGCCGTGGATTTGAAAGGCAAAGAAAACATCTCTTTTCAAATTTAAATCTTGAATTTTAATTGTCAAGGCATTCGGCGATAATCAAGCTAGTTTCTTCCCATTTCTATTCCATCTTGCTCTTACGGCCTTCATGACTATGATCATCTGCGCTCCATCAAGACGCGCGACGGTTGATGATATGCTTTGACGAAGTGCATCATGGGAAGGGTGTCTTACCCCATGGTCCGCAACAATACCGGCGGCAATTTACAACAGGTAAATGGGAGTACGGTGGAGAGCCATTAGAATGTGTAGACGAATACACATATCAAGGTCTGAAGTTTCATTTCTCGTGAAATTTTAAAAGTACCCTAAAAAGTCTATACAACAAAGCCACACGTGTATACCACTGTATTTTAAACCGTCTGTCAAATGTTGAAAATGTGTCAATACAAGTACTGTTGAAATTGTTTTCGTCACTCGTTGTACCAGTATTACTGTACGGTTGTGAAATTTGGGGTACATGTCTTTTAGGAAGGGCTTCATCGTATGAAATTTTTTAGACTAAATTTTTCAAAGTATCCAATGATTTCTAAAAACTACAACTGAAGTTTTTCAAGCGTATACTAGGAGTCCACTCAAAAACTACAAATTTAACAATATATGGAGAACTGGGAAAAGCCCCACTAATAGTACAAATTTCTTTCCTGGTGGCAAAATATTGGTGCCGAATAAAAAGTAGGATATATGAAAACACCTTAGTGGGGGAAACGGCGAAGATCAGCCTTTCTTCAACATCTAATGTCCCTGTAAGGTTTATCTATTCCCTATTTGCTTGGTGTGATTTAAAGACACTACAGGAAATAGATATTGAAGGCCAACAAATTCATACCCTAGGAAAATATATTAAGAAAGTACTATATAAAAGTTATGCAACATTTTGGAAAACCCTGGCACAGTTAAATCAAAATATTGGAAAGCTACGCACTTATTGCAAGATCAAGACAAATTTTAAACTGGAAAAATATTTATCAGAAGCTAATGTTAGACACCGACAATCTATGACTAGATTGCGTGTCTCGGCACACAAACTAGCAATTGAAACAGGCCGCTATAAAAATTTACCTTATGAATTAAGGATTTGTGTAAAATGTGAAAAAAATAAGGTTGGGGATGAGTACCATACCTTAATGGAATGCGACTATGTCAATGATATACGTCGAGTATTTTTTAATGATCTATTTGCAATCAATAACTCTTTCAAAATGTTAAGGCCAAAATACCTTTTTTTGTATATTATGAGCTTAACAGATGACTCCATTACGAGCCTAGTCCTGAAATTTTGTGATGATGTAATTAAATATTATGAATAGAGGATAGGCATATAGGCCAACCTACTTTGAATATTATCTTAATATACTTGTATTGGTATTTATTGGAATAAAGTTATTATTATTCAAACGAGCGCGCGCTGTGTTTGCATTCTTAATGACAATTTTTGCTCTTTTTTTTTGTATTGTAGAGAATTGACTTCGAACACTTTCCCGAATATGTCTGATAGTTCTTTAACAATCTCTTGTACTTTACAGATGTCGTAGTTTGTCGTACGGCTTATACTTTTTGCTTTGTTTTCTTCTGGCAGTTTTAGAGGTCTTCACTCAATGAAGTCTAGCTTTGAATGGCGACGACCTGCGGGAGAGCTATCCCTTTTATAGCGCCCGTGATCGTGTTTAACCATGTTTATTGCATTATTTTAACCCTATTTTAAGTTATACTTACTAAAGCACTTAACTGAACGTATTTATTTAAGCTTATTATAAGTATAAACCTTACCTAACTAGTAATCTCTACAAGCCTGTTTCGTGGTTGCCCACTCATCAGGAGATTTATTAAGAATATATTACTACCATCACTTATATACTATCTATGTATAAAATTAACATAAAAATAGGGCGCGAAATTTGAATGGCTGTTATGATGAAATTGAATAGTTCAGCTGTTGCATAGCAAGGCTCTGTTCCTGTGGCGGCACGAAGATACTAGCTCGTTACGCTTGTTTAAAGTTGATAGCTTGGGTTCCTCGATCAACTTTACTCGTTTTGGATCCCATTCGGATTCAAAATTGCGGGCGCTGGAGAAAGCGGGAAATCTAAAAGAGACGTCTTAAAAAGGTGGCAACGCAGCCTAGAGATGCCTGGGGCGAGGCTACTGCCTGCTTATCTGCAGTTTGTAGCTTTTATGCAAATACTATACATGTGGAAGCTAGGCCGCGTGTAGTCTAGTACTAAGAATAGCGCAACGCAACAATCCATAGAAGAAGAAAACATATAACAAAAATATGGAAAAGCTTGAAGTAACGACTTTCATCACTTATTCTAGTAAAATCTAACATCTAGGTTATCCCAACCCGCGCATTAATGGGGAGGACAATAACCAGGATCCCAGGCCTGTAATACGGTTACGCCACGCACAGCTCGCCGAGATTGTGGACTAATAATAAAATATCTTTTTAAATTGGCTGGTGGCTAGGAGCCAATGAAAACTTACCTAAGATGTTTTCGCGCAAAAAAAAACTTTTCAAGTTATTTCGTGCTTTCCTTAGGTACAAAATGTAGTTTGGGCATCACACTTTACACTTTACACCTAACCCTAACCCTAACCCTAAGGTGAGCTCCCTATGTACATAGCCACACGCTGAGGCTTGATATTCCCCTTCATGGTGGAGCCCGAGGCGCCGTAAAGACACAAGAAGAAGTAAGCAAAATATTTAAAGGGTTATTGGCATTTAATAATTAGCATACCTGTCCACGGTTATGCCCTTTTTGACTTATTTTGCCACCACGTTCTTTCTGCATTTTCATTGTGCTTTTTATGCATTTTTAAGGGTTTTGTCTATCTATTTATCCCAGCTGTTACTAACATTAGAGAAATACTTTTCAGACGCAATTCTAAAAGAAAGGAATGGCTGCTGGTAGCCTGTTGATATAATTTGAAACTTCTCGGGTATTTGTTGATTTTTAATTCTTGCTTCTCATCTTCTTATGCAAGACAAGAATTTGCCCCGTTTGAGTTTGAATATTGCAAAATTGCCTCGATCAACTTTACTCGTTTTGGATCCCATTCGGATTCAAAATTGCGGGCGCTGGAGAAAGCGGGAAATCTAAAAGAGACGTCTTAAAAAGGTGGCAACGCAGCCTAGAGATGCCTGGGGCGAGGCTACTGCCTGCTTATCTGCAGTTTGTAGCTTTTATGCAAATACTATACATGTGGAAGCTAGGCCGCGTGTAGTCTAGTACTAAGAATAGCGCAACGCAACAATCCATAGAAGAAGAAAACATATAACAAAAATATGGAAAAGCTTGAAGTAACGACTTTCATCACTTATTCTAGTAAAATCTAACAAACATTACCCCTAGTACAATAAAGCTGTTCTTTTAAGGGTATTAGAATTTACCCCAAAAACGTTTGTAGTGTTTTTGTTGTTGTAACGATCGCTAACTCTAGATCCTTTTGTAAGGAAGCAAAGACTGGCAGAAAAAATCGCCACATCCTTCGGGAAAAAGAATCGAGCAGCAAGCCTGTCCTGGAAAAAAAATCGAGCAAAAAATTAGCCACTTCTCCCGTCAAATATCAAATGGTCCGTCTCTAACTAATATAGGATCTTTGTGTTGTTGTTGTTTCCATGTTTTGTTGTTGTTCTGTCTGTGGTGTCATGTTGCATTCATTTTTTCTATGAGATGATGATGGAGTGTTCATAATGACCAGTGTCTTTACTTCTGCTCATTATGTGCTGCAAGCTAATTCCATTTTTGCTCTGATAATACACGCGTTCTCCCAAGGCGACATTTCAAAGATATAATAGAAAAGCCTGCATGTCGTACAAGATAGCATACATTACTAAAATGCTTATCGGGTAATAGCATAGAAAAGACGCCACAGTCTTACAATAGACAAAGTCACTGTGAGTCTTCTTGTGTTTGGAGATGCTCTCTTTGGCTGGGGAAGGATTTATTTGATCTGACATTGATCCAGATGGCTAAATAACAGTACATGGTCACAACAACACCAATACAACAAATTGCACATTTTTCGTCGTTAATATAAAACACGGGTTTGGTGTATTTTTTTTTTATTATTATTAGTGAATGTAGGTTTGCGAAAAGAGACACTATCCAAGGATTGGCAATCCATAAAATGTAGTGTTTGTTTTGCAGTAAGCGATGCTTAAATGGAGAAAAAATTGCGTAAACTCTATATCAGCTGCAATTGCCGTGAAAGAATATAGCGACCCATCTACGGCAATAAAGTTCAGCAAAAAAGATGTTTTTTTACCATATCATCGCTAAAGATGTTCGACTTTTTAGAAGGTTCCACTGCAGATGTCAAGCCAACCATCAGATCAGCCACTGTGAGGTTGACAAGACGGTAGCGTGACTTCTTAATGCGAAATGTCTTGCTCAGGAATACGGCAAGTGCTAGTGAGTTAACAATCACAACGAGAGTTGCCTCAACTAGCTGAGCAGGTGCGATCATCAACAAAGATCATCCCCATCCTCGAGTAAGGTTCGGTGGCAAAGTCTCCATATACCAAGAGGGATATTAGCACGCTGACGCTGGAATCTGTCCAGCAGAAAGCCGCACGCTTTACTACAACAGGGGATTATCAAAGATCAAGTAGCGTCACTCAAATGATTAAAGTGCTAGGCTGGCAGTCACTCCAACATCGAAGAATAGTTAGTGACCTCGCACTTTTTTATAAGATAAACTCCGGCCTTGTCAAAATTGATTTTCCACCTGATATTCCACCTAAGCCTGTTGCCTACATCACAATAGCCAGTGCCTGTAATACCAATTTTCACTCCCGGCTAAAATTAATACTTTTCAATTCTCCTTCCACTCGCGCACTATTCCCATCTGGAATGCTCTACCACAGGCAATTTTTTTCCTGTCTACCATCTGTAGCCAACTTTGTGGCGGCCTTACCTAGTGAGCTAATCCGATGATGGTCTTTATTCGTGTTTGTTGTTTGCTTGTCATTACATGTCACGTTAAGTATGCGCATCGCGAGTATTTTTCTTGTATTATCATTGTTTTGTTGTGGTCGCCCTGTTATCTTTCTCACGCGTCAGCCTCCGTACATTGCCGGATTAGCTCGCTAGAGGCAATTAAGTTATTTAAAGTTAAAGTTTGAATCCACTTCAAACCAAGTGTTGTTTGGCATCCTCTAATTTTTTTTCTCCGATGAATAATGCTCTAAACGCGCAGCTACTTTCTTTTGACAATGGTCTACAACATACTTTTTCAACCCTGTGTTGATTCTGTTCCCTGAATCCTTTAATCCAGTTGTAACAACCAGACATAATGTGGGATAGTTTAAGCCTCTTTCAACTCTTTGCGGTGAAATATTTTCCTAAGGCCATCTGAATTTTTTTCTTCTTCTTTACAAATTCACAAGTTTTAGTTAATGATTACATGTTTACAATGATTACGGTGGTCGTCAGCGATGCCTACTTTTTTTACTTATTACACTCGAATTTTATCAAATAATTATCAAGTCGAGCAGGAAAAAGGTTATTGTTTTTTGATATAGAGAAACTTTTAACTGTTTTTGCCTTTATGTGGCCTTCCATATTTTTCTGTATTTATTTCTTTTTTATTGGAGGGGGTACGACCTACCACCACTGGTAAAGAAAAGAAAGTTCTATAACTCAGAAAAAAAATTGTTTGTTTTGTAAAACTTTATGTTGCAGCCTTTTCCCGACGATTTATCTTTGTCTTTTATTGATTTCTATGCCCAACGAGGGGCAGGTGTACTCGTATGTAATCATCGCGGAGGGGTATTATGGGGGATAAAGGTGGGTTGAGAACCTGCTGAAGGGGGTACTATTTTATCAAGTATTAGAATGAAGACTGATTTATTAAAAAAATGTACTGCTTGCGCTGCATATCATTCTAAAAATAATATTTATTTTTTCTCTACAGAATGATTTTGCTAAATGTCTCAAGCGGTCAAGACAACCATAAAAATTTGGAATTTCCCGGGCCGCCAGTCGTGACCGGTCGATGGCATCGCATGTCGGTCATTCTACAAAGAGCCCAAATACGCTACTCGATAGGAAATCACTGGGACAACTGGACTATTCCCGCTTTACCCTCTAACTCTTCTTTTATGATCTACATAGGGGGTACACCCCGCCGTCTCATGAAACTCCTCCTACTGTCAAAAATTGATAATTTTACCGGCTGCATTTCTGACTTGACGTTGAACGGACGGTCAGTAGAATTTAAAACTATTGGCCATGCAAGAAAGACGAGTAACCGTCGCCTTGAGCTCCAGTTTTCAATTAAAACTTCAAAGCTGCTTCTACATAAGCGAATGATGCCAGAATGTGATCCTCGCCTCGTTTTGAGTTTTGAATTTCAGACCCAATCGCGCAATGCATTTCTGGGAAAATTCACAAGCGGAACTGTTTCATTGTACTTTACCCTTATTAACGGAATACTGATGGCAGACATAACTCCAGACAACACGATGATTTGGAAAATCACTACGTCTTCAAATACAACGTGGAATGATGTATCGTTTGCGGTTACCATGGATACTCAAGAGGTCATTGTGACGGTAAATGGGAAGAGCTATTCCGCACGTGTTCCAACTCGCGCCGGAGTGTTTACAAAAAGTTATGAATTCCAGATCGGAGGCTACGGATTTTCGAATTATGCAGGTTTTGTTGGTTGCCTCCAAAATGTGAAGGAGCAAGGGGAGCTTATTGAATCACAATGGTACCCATCTTTGATGATGAATGACATTCTAAAAGGGAAATGCACGCAAGTTGTTGCGTCGGAAGAATTTATCCCTAAGGAAAAGATGAACTTAAATTTTACCCCAATCCCCAAAATAACGACACGGGCTGTGAGTAAACAAAAAAGGAATGGCACTAGCGTGAAACCTGCTGACGTCACTACGCACCCTGTTGTTATTGTTATTCAGTCGACAGACACCAGTGTTATTGGTTCCTCAGGCCTTGCAAAGGCATACATGGTAACAGTTGCCATCGTTGTGACAGTTTTCGGTTGCATGTTAGTCTATGTAGCCGGCATAACCTTAAAAAATAAATTTCAAAGGAAAAAAATTGAAAAGCGCGCTAAAGAGGAGGCGAAGAAGCTGGCAAATGTTGGTCCAAAGTACACGGCGTGCACATCCCCCGATGGCCATGACTCCACTGCGTTTACATTGAGCAAAGATCATCCGGATAGAGGGAATTCCTTTATGAGTCTTAGTGATCAGCAAGTGAGGTTCTGGAGAGAGCGCGATTGTCACCTCCTCGCGCAGGCCCGCGAGGCGATGGGGCTCATAAACCACGACGACAACCGATTATAAACACAACGATTTATTCCGATGCTTGAATAACACACTTATTAACTTCCGGAACCTGGCAGCTCCTTCTACAATGTAGCTTTCTAGCGGTTTTCTACAATAAAATTACAGCTATAAGTGCGAATAACAAACGACATAAGAATCGAGAAAATGAAAAACTCACCAAGCTGTCGGCCATTACAAACTCTGACTTTCTGACTTGTACAAACTTGTTTAGTCATGTGACACCGATATAATTACCACAGGTATACCGCGCGTCGGTAGCCACACCGGCCCCTAAATATAAACTACCTGAAAGTTTTTATTTACACTTAATCAAGCGGCAACCGACGATATCTCCGTTACTTTACATTACGCAGTTCACTCTCTAGTTATCCATCTCCAATTTACAGAGACGCGTCACCGGTCGCGTAAGTATAGTGCTGCTCACTTGAACATCTCCTCGCCTCCGTCTTTTCGCTCGCGTCGCGACAGTAGATACCGTCTTCACCATGGCGCTGCGCACACGGCCATCACTACTTGGTAGGACTTCCATCACACGTGCAAGTGGCCATTCGCCTCTCCGAAAGTTCTCATCAGCCAAAAGAACTACATCAGCTTCCTTGAGGTTTTCTCTGACAGTAGTCCACTTCGTTCTCTCCATCAGCGTTGGGAGATATTCACTTGTCCACCGACGCCAAAATCTGTTGCTCAGATATTGGGCTTGTCTCCAGGCTCGCCTACAATACATATCTTCCTTTCCAAATACGCCTGGTGGCACACTAGGCGTTGGTCTCAAGTGAAGCAAATGGTTGGGAGTTAGGGGCATCTCATCCTCGATATCATCACTGTTACGTGTCAGTGGTCTGCTATTGATGATGTTCACGGTCTCCGCCATTACCGTGAGAAGCACCTCATCGGAAACTATTTGTTCATTCAACAGCGACTTCAACACACGCTTGGTAGTCTGTACCATCCTTTCCCATGCACCACCCATGTGGCTTGCCGCAGGTGGGATAAAGCTCCACTTAATCCGCCTTTGGATACAAAACCTGTTGATCCTCTCGAGATCCCATTCTTCGAGGGCTTGCTTTAGCTCCTTATCTGCCTTCGTAAAATTTGTACCATTATCACTATGGATCTCTTTAGGATATCCTCTAAGACTGATAAACCGTCGCAGGGCGTTAATCATGGAGTCCGTGTCCATTGAATGCGTTATCTCAACATGCACAGCTCTCATGCTGAGGCACGAAAACAAACATCCATACCTCTTAACCTTTGACCTTCCGACCTTGACCTCCATTGGGCCAAAGTAATCGACCCCTACGTAAGTGAAGGGTGGCTCCTCAGCTGCAACTCGCATAGCCGGAAGGTCTGCCATGAATTGCTCCATTGGCTTTGCTCTTCTTCTCTGACACTTAAGACACTTGCCAATCACTCGACGAACTGCAGATCGTCCCTTTATTACCCAATACTCGTTTCTCAGAGACGACAAAACTGACTCTTGACCCATATGTCCAACACTCTGATGACGATCCATAATAATCAGGTCTGTAACATGATTCTTGTAGGGTAGTATTATAGGATGTCGCAACTCGTAGTCAACCTGTGCCTTCCCGATCCGTCCTCCGACACGTATCAGTCCGTTTTCTTTCTGCGGACATAACTTACTGATTGACTTGTCAGATTTCTCATGCAATCTCTCGTCAGGGAATTCTTCTCGTTGAACATGCCGCAGAATTATGCACTCTGCCTCTTGCAACTCCTCAACCGTCATTAATCCTCCGACGTCCCTCTTCTCATGCTCACCTTGGGCTTCCTTGCGTTGCAACACCTTACTCCTTAAGAATTGCTTGTATCGCAATAACCAGGCGATCGATAACTTCAACTTCTGCCACGAAGAGTGGTACATGATGATGTCATTAATAACATTTCTCCGTTTCTCCTCACATGTCACATACACTTGCGCTTCCTTTCTGACTTCTGGGTCATCGTCCGTAATCTTAGGGATTGTGATCACCTTAGGCCAGTCTGCATCGTCCTCCAATAGGAAGCTCGGTCCCTTCAGCCACCGATCGTTCCTGATTAGAGTGTCCATCTTGAGTCCCTTTGAGCCATCATCAGCTGGGTTGTCATCCCTATTCACATACCGCCATTCTCCAGCATTGGAACCATCATGTATAATTGTCAAACGATTGGACTCAAAGGTGTGAAACCTCTTCGTTTCATTGTTAATGCACTTAAGCACCGACATTGAATCAGTCCAGTAGTTCACTTTGTTTACCTTAAGATCCAGCTCTTCCCGGATAATCTTACTCAACTTTACCGAAATAACAGCAGCGGTTAGTTCTAGTCTTGGAATAGAGATCTCTCGCAGGGGAGCTAGTCGTGCCTTCCCCATCTTCTAGTCGTAAGTAAGCCACCGCTGAATAACCTTGCCTTGATGCATCCGAGAACACATGTAGTTGAGCGTCTTTGAGTTCCTTGAAATCTTTCGGCTTAAAACATCGATCAACCTTCACCTCTTCTAGCTTGGGAAGATCTTCCACCCACCGCATCCACTGGGCAGAATCATCTGGGTTCATGGGATCATCCCATCCAACTTGCTTTCTGGTCAACACTTGTAGAAGCAGCTTTCCTTTCATGGTATAGGGTGCAATAAATCCAAGAGGATCAAACAGAGAGTAGACAATTGATAATACACTCCGCTTGGTTGCAGGTTTCTCCTTTGCACGTCTGTTGCTGTCCGCAACATCCCATACAAATTGATCATCTTCCACATTCCACTTCAAACCGAGTGTCGAAGTCGTCGGCCGCTCTAGCTCGTTCAACATTGACTTGGCTCGATGCTTCTCTGGTACCGATGCAATCACATCCTTGTCGTTACTGCACCACTTGGTCAAGTTGAACCCTCCCTTGTCCAACACTTCTCTGATATCACTTACAAGTTTAACTGCATTCTCAGTCGTATCCGTAGACTTCATTAGATCATCCACATACATACTTCTAACTATTGCGTCAGACACTTCCGGGTTGGTGTTATCCTTAAGTTCTATTGTCTTCTTCAAACAATAGTTCACTACACTTGGTGACGATGTCGCACCGAACAAGTGTTTCACCATCCTGTACTCCTCCAACTCTCCAGATAAATCAGAGTTGGGCCACCATAAAAACCTTAATGCATCACAGTCCTTTGGATTCACCCGTACCTGATGAAACATTGACTCCACATCTGCGACTAATCCGATCTTCTCCTCCCGAAAACGACTTAATACTGCAACAAGATTGTTTGTCAAGTCCGGTCCTTGTAACAATTGTTCATTTAACGAAGTTCCTCCATACTTTGCTGCACAGTCAAAAACAATTCGCACTTTATCCTTCTTCAATGGGTGTGTCACTGGGTGGTGGCTTAAGTACCACAACCGCCCATCACTTCGCGCCAACTCTTCAGCCGGTACCTTCTCTGCATGACCTCGCTCGATGTAATCATTCATTGTCTCCTTATACTTATCAAACAGAACACCGTCTCTAAGAAATCTCTTCTTCAGAAGACCGCACCTTCTTTCCGCCATAATCTTGTTATATGGTAAATAGGGCGGGTCTCTCCTCCAAGGAAGTGCTACCTGATAGTGCCCGTCGACTATCTCTAGTGTATCTTCCATTATCTCTAGTGCACGCTTATTTTCAATAGAAGGACAGACGTTTGAACTGACAACTGAATCCGCAAAGTCAGTTTGCCAGAGTCTTTCTAATTGTTGCTGCAATACCTCTTTATCAATCTCCTTCTCTATTTCTAAATCCGCAGTCTTGAGCTTAGCAGTTCTAGAGACATTGTCCTTAAACGAACAATGCTGTGGTGCACCTGTACCATCATGCTCAGCAAGCTTGGTATCTTCCGGGTGGGTATGTGCTACAAGACATGATTCCTCATTATAAAGTTCTTCAGGAAATTGCTTATTCGCTACATTAATAAGGTTAACCGAGCACTGGTCACTGTCCCTTTTTCCGCACATGGGACCCATCACCGTCCATCCAAGAGAATATCTCACACCGACCGGTTCTCCATCGTTACCAGCCTTGTATTCTAGTGGTACAAACAGCAATGGATTTTCCTTAAGTCCAATAATGAGTCCAACTTCTGACGCACCGCATTCTTGCAAGTTAATGCTCCTCAAATGAGTAAATTGTTCAACATCTTCCCTCCTTGGTATACAACTAGAAGATACAGGAATTTCCTTCACTGTCCTGACATTTAACAACTCACTTTCTACCATTCCATCTTGTGACATTACTACGAGATCAACCATGTGACCTTTGAGTTTCCTCGTTCCCGTTACACCAGCTAGTTCAAAGTTCATGGCAATGCCATCACATCCAAGGTCAGTAAACAATTGTTCCTTACACAATGACACTTCACTGCCACTATCTAGCAATGCATAAGTCTCCAATACCCTGTCATCTCCTTTCACCTTGACCTTGACCGGAATGACACCCAGGCACACTCTGCGCTCACCGGCCCCAGTTGCGACAGAAACTGAGGCTACACTTGTACTACCCGCATTAACACCTGTTGTTTCTGGTGCCGATGCGTTAGGTCTAGCTTGTCCGGGTGACTTGTCAATCTTGTTGTCAACCGTATTATCCTTTCTTTCTTGTACCGAAAAATGTAGTAAAGTATGGTGTTCTTTACCACAACCTTTCACTTGGCACTTAAAGGTTGTCTTAGGACATGTGTCCCTAAAATGCCCTCCACTTAAACACTTAAAACATAATCTATTAGACAAGACTAATTTGTTTCTCTCTTCACTGTTCAGTTCCTTAAACTGTGCACACTTCCATAATCCATGAGGTCCAGAACAAATCACACACTTCCAGCTTGCATTCCCCTGTCCCCTCTGTTGTCTCTGTTCACTATTCTGGGGTGGGGTCACTCCAGTTGCCATGCTTGACCTAGGGGTTTGTTTCTTATCACTGTCATTCCTTTTCTTACCCCTCTGAGAGCTGGCAGACACAAGATCTTCCCCAAACTCATTGTTCACAAGTTTGGCTCTTTCCTTGATAAACTTCAAGAAATCCGAAAAATTAGGCCTTGACCCTGATTCAATAATCCTGCCCGCACGTTCGGTCCATTTTCCCTTCATGAAATATGGTAGCTTGTTGTTTAGTTCTCTAAGAGTACTTGTGTAATTTAATTCACTAACATAATCGCTTCCCATGCCTGACAATGTGCGGTGAGCTACTTCAAGGTGTCTAGAAAATTCCAGTAAAGCTGGCCCTCCACCGTTCCGCAATGGCGGGAGGTCTTGTAACCTTTTCAGGTGTGCCTTAGCAATAATGTGCGGAAGTCCAAAATTCTCCTTCAAGGTGTTCTTTGCTGTATTATAGCCCTCCGAAGTAGGCAAGTTCACACAACTTTCAATTGCATCCCTTGCCTTGCCTGTGCAATGTTGTATTAAGTACTGTAATTTCCTAGAATTATCACTAGTTAGGCTCTCGAGGCATGTCTCAAAGTTATGCATAAATGAAACATAGTTTATGGGATTACCGTCAAAGTGCATGTATTCAATCCTTGGGGTACTCATTGCCTGAGACAGTACTCTAGCCACATGTTCTCCACTATCAAATAATCCATTGTTGCTGTTAGTTGATGGTTGTGAGCCAGGTAAATTCAACCCAGCTTGGGCTTCCTTTGTTCCATTGTTCAGCAAAGTTTCTTCACCACCCCGCACATGGCTACTAATCTCCCGATTCACCCCTTCACTCTCATGACTCTTGTCAACACTTAACTCCGATGATAAACAAACAGACACACAGGATTCCTTTAATCCAGCACTAGACGATACATTGTTATTATTTCCAATACAAGGCTCCACCATTAGCTCCTTATTAACAACAATTTCCTCTGTTAATTTCACAGTAGGGTTTGTACTCACATTTCCAATAGGTGCATGCTGCTCAATTTTGTTTTCAGATTGAGCCTTGAAAACATCACATACATCCTCTGACACAGCAGACTTATTACTCTGATCCACATTCAAGTCTTCCCTTTCCTTCTTATAAATCATGTAGCTTGTTTGAGCCTTTTCACATTTTACTTCAGCTTCCAAAAGTTCATGAGCATATTTTAACTCATCAAATTTTCTATTGAGCTGCTGTTTTTTCCGTAAATGTCCCAGATCTAATTTACTCAATGCTGCTCTCTCCTCTAAGGCAGCAACACTCTTAACACTTGATCTTGAATATCTTGAACTATGTCTACTAGAAACATGTGATCTGCTTTCTCTATCACTCACCCTTGACTTCGTGTGTCTCTCAGAAACCTGAGATCCACTTTCAATATCCTGCATATCCTGTTCGTCAACAGCAGAGTAAAGTTCGAGTTTCAGCGTGAGTTCCATGTCATAAACTCTTTGGGCCTCCATTTTCTCTTCCCCTTCATCCATTAAGTCCATAAGATCGGAGTGAACACGCACGAATTTCACCCACGTGTTGTGGTAAGACTGAAGTTTGCGGCTAACTTCATTCTTGTTTCCCTTGTACATCAATTCTTCGATTTCCTTTCGAAACCTTCTCAAACTGCCGAGGCAACCCGACCTCGAACGCTTTAAACTGACAATCCTCTCTTCCATGTCTTCTCCTCGATTTCTTCGAGTATTATACCTCCTCGATCGAGCTCCTAAACCTGCAGGACAAGACCGAGCTGACATTGCGAAATCCGTATTCGCTCCACTCGTAACCGAAACGTTCACACAATAAAATCCAATATTCACTCTTGTTATGGCCACAATCACGCCACAAATCCTTCTGTATCACCGTAAATACTTCCTTCTCGTCGAACTAGCTCCAAATCCTCAGACTAGCTTGACAACTTGACTCTATAGCTTGAAAACTGTCACCTCCTCGCGCAGGCCCGCGAGGCGATGGGGCTCATAAACCACGACGACAACCGATTATAAACACAACGATTTATTCCGATGCTTGAATAACACACTTATTAACTTCCGGAACCTGGCAGCTCCTTCTACAATGTAGCTTTCTAGCGGTTTTCTACAATAAAATTACAGCTATAAGTGCGAATAACAAACGACATAAGAATCGAGAAAATGAAAAACTCACCAAGCTGTCGGCCATTACAAACTCTGACTTTCTGACTTGTACAAACTTGTTTAGTCATGTGACACCGATATAATTACCACAGGTATACCGCGCGTCGGTAGCCACAGCGATCTTAGATTAACGACGGTCCAGTGTCGTAAACTGCAGTTGACGGCCTCACCACGCGACGCACCACGCAACCTCTGTCAAAAATAGGAAGAATTGCAGGCAATCACAGCAAAACGGAGGACAAAGATAAGGTAAGATATGCCACTCTAGATATTTCCCAGGGTAACACCCCTTGGAATTTAACGATAAAGCCCTTAGCGCAAGTTAGAAGGCAAAGTTACCGATGGGCCTATGTAAAGCCGGACTCCGAGGCAAGTGACGCTGAGTTCCTCGAAGGGCTGCATCGCACTCAGAAAAACAAGAGTATTAACTCTGGTAGAAAACCGTTTCCGATGAGCATCATCAAAACGAATGATTCTCACGAAGAGGGAGGAGCCTGGAAGCCATTGAAACCAACTGAAGGAGAACTGACTTTTATGAGTAGAAGCACAGATGGGATCCCCGGAAAGACGTTGATGATGGTTGCTTACGAGCCAGAGTACTGTGATTTGACGAATGAATGTGTGGCAAGCTTTGGAAGAAAGGCGTCTTCTTCTCTTGCCCTATCTGAGGATCACAAGGGTGAAGTGGCATACGTGATACGGAATTTTCGTGGTGCAGTTATAAGAAACACAGGCGACTCCTCTGATGGGAAGCAAAGACGCGTGGAACAAGTAAACCCTCATGTCAAAGTTATGGATGGATCAAGTGTGAAGGCCTTCTCGGTTAATGTGGGGGAATGTAACGATAGTCAGACGGGTAGTACTAACAAGAGTACTCTCCTTACACCGCGATGCACTCTGGGCTGCGACGAAGAAAACAAATTATATAAATTTGATTTTAAAGAGAAACCCGCAAATAGTCCTGGGACTTTAGAGTCACGTGGATTTTGTGAAGAGGAGGTCGGCCATCAGGAGAAAAACAAGGAAAACATGCCTGATGACTATAATGCTGAAGTTTCAGTGCCATCAATGACACCCCATCAGAAGAAGGCAAAGTACCACACTCGTTCTAGGCCACCTCTGAAGCGTTCCTGCTCGTTCAGTTATGCAAACCCACCATCTTTTGAAGACCCTTTTGACTCAGTATCCTCCGAGCCGCGCTACATGTCTGAATCGTACTGCGAGATCCCTAGGCAAATCATAACCCCGCCTTCCTTGGAAGATAGCAAAGGGACGAGTAGTCTAGACAGCTGTCATTCAGTACATCACCTTGATGATGGATCAATAGATATTTGCCCTACAGAAGAGATGCCTGTTAATAGGGGAATCCTACGTGAGATTTATACACAGGAAAAACATCTCGATGATAACCAAAACATGGATCCATAGGTTCCACCAAGCTCATACGAATTTCGTGAGAATACCAAAGCACAAAAGACCGAAGTTTTCTCTACCAAGGCACAGCCTTAAAAAAACGTTCAAGATTAACAAAGGGCTGTCAAAGCGTTGCTAGGACCCCAAAGGCTCCTTTGAATAACACTATTAAGCTAGTTGTCCCTGTAACACCAAGACCCCATATACGTGGGCAACAGGTAAACAAGTTCTTCTGTCGCCCGGATCACTATGCAGGATTTATTTAATTGGGGGGAAGCCGCGAGGGAGTAGATGAAGCGTAGCTCGTGGACGGGAGGACAGGTCACTATTGAAATGGAGCTAACCCTTGCAGGTACTGTGCCTGTCAGAAAGCCTCCAGTCAGAGCTAAACACTTTCTCACGGTGCCATCTCAAAGAACAAGGCCACAGAGTGAGAGTTTTGCAGGATTTCTAGACTAACGAAGCAGTAATCTTCCTCATCTATGTATATCACAGTTGGCGACGCCACAGATGGCAGTGATCTTACCTTGGGAACTTGGCCTATTAAACAACGCCAACAGATCATGATGTAAGAGAACGAACCCCCCGTATTAGGGTATGTTCGAATGATGACGTCCGTAAAAACTATTTTTAGAACAAGCAGTTATTTTTAGATACGTCTCTGATTGGTTAGCGCTTACGTTTCCTAACAACATGAGTCTTAGGCGCGATCACATCTTGAGCAATGTGATCCGGCAAAGGGTGTTTTGGAAATCTTTTTGACCGAAAATACCTTCCTTTTTTACGAACGCTTTAAAAATGATCTTCCATAGAGTACGCTGGAGCCAATCAACCGTTTCTGGGACATTGAAATTCATAAAGTGCGTCATTTTTGGCTCTGGGATCAACTTCCCCAGTAAAGGTTGTCACTGCTGATTCGCAAATTATAACACAACAGTCAATCATAAATCTGTGTTTACAAAACACAATTCTCTTCCAATTACCTTTTAATGAAAAAGATACATCCAGAACTTAACACCATCATATTCACACCGATATTACAAATAAAAGATTTCAAGTCTTTATAATGAAGTAAATCTTATTCCAGTCACAAGGGTTTCTTGAGTGACATGATTTCTGAACATTTGCGTGGAAAAATTGAAGTTCATTCATCTAAAAATGTTTTAAATCAAAGAGGCCTTCTTGTATTAAAATACATAACATAGACTCTGAGAATGCCTAGGTATTCTATCTCACCGAATTGCAGAGAAAAGGAACTTTATATGAGTCTGCACGATGCATCTTGAATAAACTCCAAATTCACCGTCTCCCCGACGTCTTCCCGTTCAATTATTCATATCACATTTAGATAACTGAACATTAGATAACTTAACAGATAACAGGACACCACCCCATGAGTAGCATTGTGATCATGAGCCTTGAAGAGCAGCTAAAAGGATAAAAACAGGTAGCGAACGAAGTAAAGAAGTGCAGAGGGAAAAAAATTGTTGTGAAATTGTACTAGCTAGTGCCCATAACCAAATATGGCGCGACGAACCATGTATGGATGCTATGATTGACAAGCTCGCGCAATCTAAAAATAGCTTTCATGGACGACATCATGGGCC
Organism: Nematostella vectensis; assembly: GCF_932526225.1. Lineage (NCBI taxonomy): Eukaryota > Metazoa > Cnidaria > Anthozoa > Actiniaria > Edwardsiidae > Nematostella > Nematostella vectensis. The sequence continues at coordinate 6,530,254 of NC_064046.1, forward strand.
ACGGGGATTTGTTCTCTTATATCATGGTCTCTTGACAACGCCTATATCAGCCGCAAAAAGGAAATAAGTACACCATCCATCGTATAGACATCGAAACACAACAGGTGCTATATAAGTAAAACCTTCTAACGTGTGATTGGCACCACAGACCAATTTATACTCTATCACCTTTTCAGCAACACCTTCCCTCATGTGGACGGCGCCGCAGATAAAGAGCTTTACAGTAACCCCATTCGTGTGGACGACGTCACAGAACAAGAGTTGTGAGGAACACCTTCGTGTGGACGACGCCACAGAACAAGAGTTGTACAGTAACACCTTCGTGTGGGCGACGCCACAGAACAAGAGTTGTACAGTAACACCTTCGTGTGGATGACGCCACAGAACAAGAGTTGTACAGTAACACTTTCGTGTGGGCGACGCCACGGAACATGAGTTGTACATTAACACCTTCGTGTGGATGACGACACAGAACAAGAGTTGTACAGTAACACTTTCGTGTGGGAGACGCCACGGAACAAGAGTTGTGCAGTAACACCTTCTTTTGGGCGACGCCACGAAACAATAGCTTCATAGTAACTCAGGAGCCAGTAGGCTAAAGAATAAAAAGGCAACAACAACATATACTAACGCTTTTTGTTAAAATTAATAGTCAAGCAATATACGCGGTGACAATAATAAACGCCCATTTCGTTTTCCGGGCTTATTTACGGAGTACGAAAAACAGAAAATAATTGAAAAATCTGTTTAAAATAAAGAAAAATACTAAAACTACCAACGACCTAATCCAAATATGTACAATTATATAATTTCTATTAATCAAGTTTGATTTTTACCGCCCGGCTTAATTTTGGTCAATTTTTAGACATTTTCTGTTCAAGTCGAAAAATACCGAAAAATCGCAAATTAAGTATATTCGAAAAATACATTTTTCCCTCTCAAGCCAAAAATATTTATCCGATTCGTTTCAAATTTTAACAGAATACTAAGGTCATCAAGGGCTGTCTCCTGACAAAAGATGGTATTTTTGTTCTGAACAACAAATTTCTTGGTTTGAGACGGTCACTCTTAAGATTATTCAACCCGGCGCAGTAAGAACGTAGCTTACGTATTTAGAAAAAAAAAAAAGGTTGCACAGTTTTTTTTAGCGATATACACCCGATAAACGGGAATCGGTTCTTTTTTTTTTTTATTATTGGGATACCTGTACATAACAACTGACCAATCACAGAGAGCTATTCAGCTGTCTTCTCTTTCGCACATCTCGTTCTTGTGACTTGATGTGAAGGAGCGACCAATTCGTTAAAATGTTCCTCAACGGAGCAGGGTTACATGCTGAAACTACTGCTGTATGCTTTAAACTAATGTGGCTTTAACTCCGAATAAGTTCTAGTGAGAGTATTGCAGCGTGGAATTAATATGGAAGTCAAATATTTTTGGAAGCAGAATGTTTTTGCGAGCTCTTCCGTTTAGAACTTGTGCGCGTGCGCTAACCGGGCTGAGCCGGGTATCATCCAACCAGAAGCCAGGGTTTCAACCACACGTGTATCTGTGGAGTTCCAACATGGCCGACGACGGTGAAAAGGAAAAGATAAGTAAAAGGTGCAAAAAATCGCTACTATATAGCGTATGCGAACCTAATTCGAGGTGACCCGTATGTGTATATTATTAATCTTTCTATATGCGAATTAGTGAGCTGAAGCGACGTCTAAAATCAGAGAAAAAAGCCAAAGAAAAGGAGGCGAAACAGGAAGCTTCGAAAGTAAGATAAATTCTCACGTGGCTTGAATCTGGGAAACTCTTCTGTTTTTTTTTTTGATGATTGACTAACAAGTATGCCCTTACCACAGGCTAAGAACCCAGGGCAAGGAGAAGAAAAAAAGAAGGAGATCGATGAAGAATCGCTTGATCCAAATGTAAGTCTTTCGTTGATTTTTAAAACCGTAAAACATCGAACAGTAAAAAGTAGATTGTACAATATAATTAATACATCCATGTCTGTAAAGCTTATTTATAATAATAAACTAAACTCCTTTTATGAAAGGTATGGGGTTTTCAGAGAAAATCAGTCTCATTCTACAGTAGTAGGTGGTTGGGCTTGTATTAATTTATATTCTCTTTTTGTAGCAATATTTTAAAATAAGAAGCCTGGCAGTCGAAGCCCTGAAGAAGACTGATGAACCACCATACCCACATAAATTCCATGTTTCAATCTCGCTTAATGACTTTATACAAAAATACCAAGACACAGAGAATGGAACGTGGAGTGAAGATGTTGTTACTGTCGCAGGTTGGTCATATTCAGGGACAGCATGGGGCTACACTCTTTTTTTTATAAGAACGTCCAGCCTGATACTTTACCAAATTTTAAGAACATGCTTAGAACATGACGAGCCTCAGATAGCAGAAAAAGTTTTTTTTAGTCCTGATGCAATCTAAATTGCAGAATCAAATTGTGCTCATAGTATGGGTATTATATTCTTATATACACTAAAATTTAAGAACATATTCAGCCTTAAAATGAACCAAAAATTAGAACGGCCCAGCCTCGACTGGAAATTTGATGTTCTTATAAAAAAATAGTGTATCCAAAAAAATTCACATTATTAAGGTATCTTGGCTGATTTCACTGCCATGCCATATAATTTTGCCATTTACTTTGAAGAACAAGACTACTATGATCTTTTTTTACTTAGGCATCTTTTATTTAGAGAAAAATTGCTGATTTTAAAATGAAGCAAGATGTTACAAGATAGTAAAAGTTGCAATTCATATTGATAAATTATTACTTACTTGCCCTATTATTTGCAAAGATAAGGTTTTAACTAAGGTTGTATCCTGTGAACAAATTAATTTTCACAGATGACTTGAATTCTCTTACTCCCCACCTCACACACATGATGTTAATACAAGCTATAAGTGAAATAAGCTTGATTAATAGAGAATCACTGTGTTACATAATAGGAACAGAACAGCAACTACAGCTCAAAAAGCATGCTAAAATACCTGTGTCCGTTTGCGGAATGCGCATACGAAACAGAAAACGTGGAATGTTGCGAAGATCAAAAGAGTTCGTCGACCAGCAATTTCTGCAGCCGGATCCAGAGAGGATTGGAGCTATTTTCTAACCTGCTGGCAAGAATATCTTGACGCAGCAAAGGTCACAGGAAAGGACAGGGTATTACAACTGCTGGAAGGTTGCAATTAAATCCTACGCAAAGACATGAAATGCCGGTGGGTCACTAGCAAACAAAACAGTGGATCAAGTCCTTAAAGCCATAAAAAAATCTTGCAGTTTGTGAGGAAAATACTATGGTAGCAAGAGATCAGCTGAGTGACATGAAGCAGGTAGCCTCTGTAAATTCACTACACCGTGCCCGTCCTGTAGTCATTTTGCAGTCATATGTCGAAGCAAGAACAACCAAAAAGCCCACCAGACCAACACACACGGTTCAGAAGAGTGCCATATTCGACTCCCTGTGCAATGCAACTGACTCACACTCACAGCCAGCCCAGAAGGTGGATGCTATACAGCTAGATCATTACCTATACCAAAGCATGAGTAAACGTTGGATACAACAGCCCTCCCTGTCACAGCCATTTTTATCCCTGACAGCCTCCGCTGGCCCTAGGGTTTCAACCCTTAACTCCACAACCGTGCACAGTGAAGCTCATTGCCATGGCCGACACTGGTTATCAGAGTTGTCTTGCCAGAATGTCAGTGATCCACCGCCTCTGCCTGAGCAACAGCAACTGGTCACCATAAACACATGCGTGCCACCAACAACAATGGGATCAATATACTTGGTGCTGTAGTCCTCTGATTCTCAGGCGCCTCACAATCAGAAAAGATCCTGGAGACGGTGCAAAGCCTGCAACTTCCCATCAGTAGGAGAATTACACGAGAATGACGACAGCACAAGCATCCCTAATTGTACACCTTTACTAACAGCTACATTGGAGGGTCCACGACACTCGTCCTGTGACTGCCCACCACGAGAGCAGCCCCCTGCCAAGCCTACCAAGCTACCATTCCCAGCGACAGAGGACAACAGAGAATCACTTCAACAGTGGCTCCTCGACTACTACAAATCCAGCATCTTCAACACTTGTGAACACCAGCCGCTCCCTCTCATGGACAGTATCCCAATTCGGATAATGGTGGGTCCTGATGCTGAACCCGTAGCTCACCACACAGTGGTGTTTGTCCCGCTGCATTGGCAAAACCAGGTAAAAGCTGGCCTTGACCAGGATGTCGCACTAGGCATCATTGAACCAATCCCTGTTGAAGAACCTGTTACATGGTGCCTCGCATGTTAGTATGTGCATAGGAAAACGAAAAGCCACGACGCACTGTCGACTTCCAGGCACTCAACCTCCACGCCTTGAAGGGAGACGGCTACTCAAGACGATTCGACGAGCTTGTCTCCCGTATACCAAACAAGACTAAGTGCATTGACGACACTCTACTCTGGGCAGATAACCTTACAGAAAGTTTCTTCCAGGCAATCACATTGCTTGACCTTTGCGGAAACCATGACATCACACTGAATCTAGACAAGTTTGTCTTGGGAGCAGACACCGTAGAATTTGCTGGCTTCGAGATAACACCCAACAATGTCCGCCCATGCAGGAAATACCTGGATGCTATGCGCAATTTTCCAACACCGGCTAACACGATAGACATCTGCTCCTGGTTTGGCCTCATCAACCAAGTTTTCTATGCCTTCGCTACAGCTACCTTACAGAGAACTTCTAAAACCAGGTATACCATTCCACTGGGACCACACCCTGGGCAGCCTTTTCCAAGAATCCAAGGATATCATAATCAGCGAAATCAAAGAGGGAGACCGTATCTTTGACAAAACCAAGCCAACATGCCTAGCTACTGATTGGTCAAAGCATGGCATTGGCTTCTCACATGAGAGATCAAAAGGCTTGATCTACTTGATTGATGAATGCGCCTCTGATGGTGGACCTGAATTCCAAGCACATGCCACACATACTTTCCTTTAAGAGTGGGGAGTCCATCACCATCTTTCATCTGTGGCATTCTCACATTCAAATTGCTGTGCAGAGGTGGGAGTCAAAACAGTAAAGCACTTAATAACCAAAAACACCGATGCCCATGGAAGTCATGGACACAGACTCTCTTCAACGTGTTATTCTTCAATACAGGAACACTCCTAACCCCAACACCAAACTCTCCCCAGCTCAATGCGTGTTCTTCTGTCCCATCAGGGACTTCATACCAATCCTCCCTGGATGCTACAAGCCTCACCCCACTTGGCAAGACACCTTAGCAGTTTGGGAGAATGCCTTATGAAACAGACACATGAAACTTGTAGAGAGATGGGGAGAACATACCAGACATCTCCCCCCTCCCCTTAAAGGTTGGCAACCATGTGCGGGTACAGAACCAAACTGGCAACCACCCTACTAAATGGGACAAGACAGGCATCATCATTGAAGTCCGTCAGTAATATGTTATTCGCATGGATGGTTCAGGCAGAATGGCCCTATGCAACAGAAAATTCCTGCGACAATACATCCTGGTCCATAGCCCACCACCTCATCTCACCATCATGGCTGACCTCCTGTTCACTACAAGATCAACGTCAAGTACAAGCCTCCCTCACCAGCCTGATGTGGTGACCACAAACAAAGGAGACCAGCACAAGGATCCTGAACCAAACACCCAGCCAGGAACACCAAACTCCACAAGCACCAGCCACACCAACTGCCATGCAGCAGCAATTTGAGACACCTCCCCCACCAGCATGTGCCATCCCACCTTCAACGCGCAAGCCTGCCACACCTACCAAGAGGAAGGCCTCTTTAGCACTATGATGGCTGATGGACTACAACAGCCCAGGATTAAAGAAGACTCAAGCATAAACACTGAACTGTAGCAAATAATATGCTAACTGTTTGACCACCAATCTTTTTTGTTATCATACAATGATATTTGATCAGTCTTAATTGTTCCCCTGCTCAAGAACACTAAAGACTTGAAGGGAGATAGAGAATTACAATCACTGTGTTACATAATAGGAGGCCTGGCTCCTCAGGACCACGCTACGTTTGTTCGTCATTCGGAGACGATCGCTGAATTCACTGATTAAATTTATGATTCAAGATGCCGAAATGGATTCCTATCTAATTAATTTTGCCTCCGTGGTCTAAATCATGTATGTAAGCTATTATGGTCTGTACTGCATTGGCTCTCATGACCATTTGTTATTTTGTTATCAAGCCTTATTCTTTTTACTACTGAAATTCATGATAAAGAGATCCCAAATAGTGTGTAAAGTCAGACTGACTGGTAACATTTCCCACGCCAGGTCGCATCCATGCCAAGCGTGCATCAGGTAGTAAGCTGTTGTTCTATGATCTGAGAGGAGAAGGAAGTAAACTCCAAGTTATGGCTGATGCCCGAGCCTCTGAACAAGATTTCAATGCTGTTCATGACAAAATACGTAGAGGAGACATAATAGGTGTTAAAGGCAAACCTGGTGAGTTGAGATTCCTGTCAAAAATATTGTCTTATTGTCCATATTTTAGATCAGATTTCTAGTGCCACTATGACCGCTGAACTTGCAGACTAAAGACGCATAAATACATGTAAGCCTCGATTTGAGGCAAATTTCATGCGCATACCAGCAAAAATCCTCTGGAACTTGGAAAAAAAACAATGCAAAAACCTGTGAATACTTTATGATCTCTCAGGTATTTGCAATCGATTTAATTGAAACCGAGGCTTGCACTGTATTTATGCGTCCTCAGTGCCTATGACCAGCAGGCACAGTGGAACTCGAAACTGGACTATTTAATCTGATTTAATCAGAGGTTGTGACAGTAAAGATGATGGCATGAACTTGGTATTTTTTAAGTATAGGACACCTCATGCTGAATTAATTTGCATGCTGCATGTTGGATAAAAAAGAGTTAACTCACAAATCTACAGCTATTCCTAGATGTAAAATATTAAAAGTTTTTTCTGCCTTCACAAGTAAAATCAGTTGTAAAATTTACATATATTCCAAAAATGTAAAAATAATTGCTTTGGTTTCTGAAATCCTTTGAGGAGCCACTGAAAATTGACTAATCCTTTTATTACTTTTCATCTAGGTAAAACCAAGAAAGGTGAACTCAGTATACTGCCATCCAGTGTTACACTCCTAGCACCATGTCTACACATGCTCCCTCATCTGCATTTTGGACTTAAAGACAAGGTTTGTATTAGCAGTTGTCACTTATTTCTTTGTCCCTGGGCCCCCTTGCTATCAAAGACAAGGTTTGTGTTGCCATTTTCACTAATGGCTTTGTCCCTGGGTCTCCCATGCTACCCAAAGACAAGGTTTGTGTTAGCCATTGTCACTATTGTTTTGTCCCTGGGTCCCCTTGCTATCAAAGACAAGGTTTGTGATGCCATTTTCACTAATGGCTTTGTCTCTGGGTCTCCCATGCTACCCAAAGACAAGGTTTGTGTTAGCCATTGTCACTATTTTTTGTCCCTGGGTCCCCTTGCTATCAAAGACAAGGTTTGTGATGCCATTTTCATTAATGGCTTTGTCCCTGGGTCTCCCATGCTACCCAAAGACAAGGTTTGTGTTAGCCATTGTCACTATTGTTTTGTCCCTGGGTCCCCTTGCTATCAAAGACAAGGTTTGTGATGCCATTGTTACTCATGGCTTTGTCTCTGGGTCTCCCTTGCTACTCAAAGACAAGGTTTGTGTTAGCCATTGTCACTCATTGCTTTGTCCCTGGGTCTCCTTTGCTCTCATACATTTTATAACATGTTTTTTTTAAACCCTGACAACCAGAATAATTTTTTCTACAGTTATTGTGAATACAATGTGGAGAACCAACTTTTTTTTATCTTTCACAGGAAACAAGATTTAGGCAGAGATATCTTGACCTCATTTTGAATGACAAAGTTAGAGATAAATTTGTTACCAGAGCAAGAATTATAAACTGCATTCGACGATTTTTGGACCAACTTGGTTTTTTAGAGGTATTGTTTTCATTTCTACTAATAATTAGAAATAATATCAGTGTAGAGATTAAAAGCTTGTGATATAAGATGATGTTCATGATCTTTGAAATACTTTACTAAATTTTGGATATTATAGTACATACACAATATTTTAGCAAGTTTTATTAAATGTCACATCTCATCTCATTCTTAGTATAGTACCCCTTATTACTCCTTACACCCTTTTAATTTTGTTACTAGGTTGAGACTCCACTAATGAATATGATTCCTGGTGGAGCAACTGCCAAACCATTTATAACCCATCACAATGACTTAAATATGGACTTGTTCATGAGGGTAGCTCCAGAGTTATACCACAAGGTAATGACAAAGAAGAATACACCAATTTCCTTGACTTTACACAGTACTGATTATTTCTGGTCTACTGCAGGATTTACGTTTATATGAAAAAAAAAATACTTTACTTTCTCCCAGATGCTTGTTGTTGGTGGTATTGACAGAGTGTATGAAATTGGCAGACAGTTCAGGAACGAAAGTAAGTTATCCCATAGCATCTGTGTGAGAGTCACTGTTTGAAATCTACAAATAACATTTTTTTAAAGCAAAAATCCTTAAAGGGGGGGTGTGTGAATAGAGAAACCTTGAATATGGCTATCAAAGGCCCATAAGCAACCAAGCCTACATTAGGTGGAGGCTCTGTTTTAGCGCTTACTTCGTTGTTGTACAACAATACCCGGCAAATAATGTTTAAGATTTATCCATATGCTGGCATTTTTGCGATGTCATATGAAAGTGGTTTTACGGCCTTGAGCCGAAGGCCAAAGGTCACAGGAAGTTGAAGTATGTGAAAAGGTTTGTGAAACTTGTATTAATCGTTCACTGACGTCCAAGAACAATACAGAATTCCTTTTGCATTTTATTAGTATATTTAACACAAGAAGAACAATCTTCACTTTTTTGCATTTGTTTCTATGCCAGTATCTTGCCTATAGGAAATCTTGCATGCATTGCGTTATAACATTTACAACGACTACAAAGGAATTTGGGTTTAGTTTTTCTGAAGGTCAAAGTTTTTCAGACTCTGAGCCACTCATTCACATATAGACAGGGCTTCTGAAATTACGCGCTTGTGCGGAAGAGTGTAATTTGGCTTTTTCCGCGTAACCCACAAATTTCTGCGTAATCCCACGTAATTTGGCTAAATTTTGACAGACAACATTTAATTGCACAGCTGATGTGTTTTTTAGGGTTTTTACCTCTATTTCTCGTAAAAAAGAGAGATATTCTTTGTAAGAGTGCAATATTTCGAACTGAATTTCGAAAACAAATAAAATGACTAGGCGCTCTTTGCTAAACCGTGAAGGCCTAGGACTAATAATAAAATACCTTTTTCAATTGGCTGGTGGCTAGGAGCCAATGAAAACTTGCCTATGATATTTTCCACAAAAAAATAACCTTTTCAAGTTATTTTGTGCTTTCCTTCGGAACAAAATGTAGTTTGGACGTAACAGTTGATATTCCATGTAATTTGGCGCAAAATTCAGTGAAGAATCCTGCAAAATTTTGATTTTAAAAGAATAATGTATTGCAAAATCCCACGTAATTTAGCACGTAATTTAGCAAAGAACCCCACGTAATTTTAAGTTTTTTTCCGCGTTATTCCAGAAGCCCTATATAGAGGGAATGAAAATAGCAGATTTGATTCAAAGGTGAGCCTCGATGCAACCCTGAAAATGCAAGAGGAACAAACAATATATGTAGAGGTTTTGCAGTGAGTCGAATTTGCAAATCATAGCAGCGAAATATATACTTCCTATGTGTTTGGCATATATTCTCCTCGACTTCTCGCTTCATGGTTATTAACCTAGAGGTTTAATTACAGGTTATAGTACTTATCAGTGATAAAACAAAGAATAGTTTCGAGTTTGGGTGATCATGTGGAATAAACCAACATCTTTCCCGATGACATCAATCTTTATTTGCCAATGATCCTTATCCTGAAGCAAGCATTGCTTGTTCGTTTCTTCGTAACATTATTTTCTTGTCTTCCTAAATACTGAGGCTTTCTTCACCGGCACAAACAAGATGAAACACAGCACCTCGAGTGTCGGAAGTGAATAATTATGCGTATTATAGTCCTTCAATCAAATCTCTCACAAGACAATGCTGCTTTTTCAAAACAACAACAATCGCTTTGGTTTCCAATGGGGCTTTAAATGCAGCCAAGTTGTGCTACCAGACTTTAAAAAAGACTGTTAAAAAGTATTAAGAGGAAGGTAAATCTTCAACTTCCCTCTCAGCTTTAAACTGCAAGTCAGTTTGTTATACAGTCTTGTCCTTGACCAACGTGTGCCAAAGATATTTTTATGATGTACATTATGTAATTTCTAAAACTTAATATTCCACATTTTTACTTTGATTTTTAATGTACAGTAGGTGTGTTCTTTATTCTTTTCCTCACTGGGCAATCGTCCTAGCTGGTAATCAGCCATGAAGAGACTCTAATCATTGTGAGGAGAGAGAAATATCCAAGTTAATCCCAGCTCTAAAATGAATCCCATAGACACAGCTGGTTCATGCCTTGGATACACACTATTCTTTGAGTTTTGTTTGGGTTTCATAGGGGCAACCTTTTCCACGTTCATAGCAGAAGATATGTTACATAATGACTGTATACATTAAATAATATATAACCATACTGTGCATGTACATACACTGACTCACTAGTCAAAGTATTTATATATTGAAGAAAGTAGTTTTGTAGTAAATTTTTCTAAACTTTGTTTTGACTGTTGTAATGGATAGTATTATTGAAATGGGTAATGCTCCCTCGCACCTTTCTTATAAATCCATCTTTGTTTAACTTTAGGCATTGATCTGACACACAATCCAGAGTTCACAACCTGTGAATTTTACATGGCTTATGCTGACTACAATGATTTGATGGAGATTACGGAAACTATGATATCAGGTGAGCCTCATCACATACAATGTAACATAGCCATTGGTTATATTTTGCTTATTGTATCTCATTAAGAAATTCTAGAATATTGCAACATTTTTCTAGCTCCCTTTTTGCACTGGGCTTTATTATTGCACTTCTCTTCACAACGTGTGATGCCAATTTTATCAAATATCTTATGTTCCTCACTGGGCAAGTGTCCTAGCTGGTAATCAGCCATGAAAAGAACCTAATCATTGTGAGGAGAGAGAAATATCCAAAATAAATCCCAGCTGGAAACTGTATCCCATAGACACAGCTGGTTCATGTCTTGGGTACAAATTTTTTAAACTGTCATTTGCAGACTTTACTTTGCAGTACGAAAGGCAAACAAGGCAAATATGCACTCAAATTACCCCAAATTACAAATTACATTTATGAGGCCGCTTTTGCATAAAAATGATCAAAACTTTCACAACAAACAGATACATTTTACAACTTCATGACAAAAAGGTCATTTTAGTCCATTATACAACTTCATGACAAAAAGGTCATTTTGGTCATATCTAAAAGAAATTCGAGGAATTCGGCTAATTAGCGCAGGCTGTCAATTAAGCCGAAAATGCCTTTTTTCGCTCTAGAGCGAACACGTTTCAATGTAACCCAATATAAATTCAGTATATAATACCTAAGGATAAAATAAAACTTTTCATCAGAGTGCACCCAAAAAATTTGAAATGCAAGAAATTAGTTGCGAAAAATTAAAATTCAAGTTTCGCTCAAGATTATTCCGCATTAAAATATAAATGGCTGGCGCACTCTGATGGAAAGTTTCTAAATTGTGTCTAGTTTTTGATTGCCTAGTTTCAGTTCGATCGAATAAATCCTGATACAGATAGAGCGTATTTTGTTAGTCTGTGTCTTTGTCTTGAGTTGAATCAAGGCAATTAAGCACATTTTTTCGCCACATTCCTCGGGAACTTACTCAAATGCTTGTGGTGTTTACATCTTGTCAAACCTGAGCCTGCTGTATCGAAAACAGCCGAAAAACATTCAAAATACACGCTCTATAAGGCTAAAATGATCATATATGAAGCTCTATTTTTCCCACGAAACCAATCACATGCTGTTTTGGAGATGCCGCATAGCAACTGTCACAGAGTCCAGCGCTTGGGTCATGACCCGGAGAGCTTTATCGCCACGCAGATTTGTTCGAATGCAGTTCAGCATAATGTGAAAATTTTATTTCATCAATTATCTAGGCATGTTACTTTAAAGAAGGAGCCACCTAGAATTTTTTTGTTTGACAGCGATTTCTTCATACCTTAGTTTGATTTCCCCCCTTCTCTTCCTCATAAAATCTGTTGTCGAGCAGTCACTACACCCAACACAAGTAATACATTTGATACATGGTAATAAGATGGCTCCACATAAGGCCCGTACCCAGGGGGGTGCAGGTGGTGCATTCGCACCCCACCAAAATGGTGAAAAGTCCACTTCTGGTTCGCAAGAGACATGCTGTTTTTAGACAAAACTATGTAGCATAAGCGAATAAGATAAATCTGATGTGTCGTAAATCTTTTTTGTAGCCAAATCCAATAATAAATGTCCCATGGAAATACTGCAATGGCATTTACATTTCTTTGTGTTCTTTTTGGGGTTGGTCTGATTTACGCAGAAACTTACTCAACTGGCCTTGTTGATTCCAGGAATGGTAAAGAACATAACTGGGGGTTATAAGGTAACCTACCATCCAGAGGCTGTAGATGCTGAAAACTTGGGGAAATCTTGGACAGTGGATTTCACCCCACCCTTCAAGCGGCTTAGGATGATTCCTGAGCTGGAAAAGGTGCTTGGTGTTAGACTGCCATCACCACAAGACTTCAACACTCCAGGTGGGTGTAGAGAAGTGGTTTGGCTTAGATTGATTTTTTTCAATGGTCTGAATTAAGCTTGCAATTCTCCTTACTGATTTCAGAGGCAAATAAGCTTCTTGACCAGCTGTGTGTAAAGCATGAAGTGGATTGTGCCCCACCAAGAACTACGGCTAGACTCTTAGACAAGGTACACTAAACTTGTGTCTAATGTAACTTTTAAAGATGCTCCCTTTGCGTCTCTGGGTGGTGCAGTTGACAGAACATACATTAAGACTGTTTTGGCTGTGCCTCTACCAACTGGATTCCTTATTTGATTTCCTGTGACTATGTATAATAATGTAAGCTTGTTAGGCTTCCCCTTTTTGCTGAGAGTTTATCAGGGATCTCTTGTTTCCACTGGATAGCCAACAATTTCTATTCAGTAGTACTGTATGATGGCTGATAAACAGGGGTAATCTTTAAGTACTTTGAAAGAGGTAACAGCAGGCTGGATTTTGGTTAGTGAACACTTGGTTCAACCAAATAGTCTTTAGCTTGGCTCTATTTCTTAGCCAACCAGCGTCAGATACTTTGGACTTTGGTAGCCTTGGAAATGATGGGACTTTTAATCAGTAGATTGTCAATTATCCCCAATTAGTAAAATACTGCATCATTGTTTTTACAGCTTGTTGGAGAATTCCTGGAATCTCAGTGTGTTAGTCCAACGTTTATCATTGACCATCCCGAAATTATGAGCCCTCTCTCAAAATGGTAAGTATAAATACTCTCGCTTTCCAAAATACTACCATGGTTACCAATAAAAAGTTTAAGGTAGTTAGCCAATTGTCATATGAGAGTCAGTTATGGCTGGCACACACTTTATAACCAGGAGAATTCTGTTGTGTTCCCATGTCCACTCAAGCACTTTCCTTAACTCGCTGATCAGCTAGTGAAGTTCATAGATCATCAGATCATCAATCAGATTTGTTTTTCATTTACAAAACAGATATAGAAAACAATACAAAAAAATATTGAACTTATTGAACTTGAATATCTACCTTGCCTCACTGTGCCTGTGATGGACTGTGATGGATTGCCTATTTCTGTGAGGAAAAGAAATCAATCCAGGATAATCCGCACTCCTCCCCCTTTGTTATGGAGATAGTGGTTCAGACCTTGGGTACAGTTTAGAATACCCACTGAATCAACACAATGTGTGAGTGCTTGATGCTTAGGAACTTTTACACGATACAATCAACACATTGTGTTGGTGCTTGATGCTTAGGCCCATTTTACACAATACTTATTAACACATTGTTAATGTGTGCTTGATGCTTAGATAGTCTCTTCTTAGAGGTCTCTTCTTAAAAGTTTTGTCTTCTGTATAACTCATAGGCATCGTAAAGAGAAAGGCCTCACTGAGAGATTTGAGCTGTTCGTATGCTGTAAAGAGATCTGTAATGCATACACAGAGTTGAATGATCCCATGGTGCAGAGAGAGCGATTTGAGCAACAAGCAAAGGTAAGCAGAATGTTTTTTTGTCTTGCAATTTTTATCTTGCACAATAGGTTTGGACTTTCAGACGTTATTGGTATTTATAACTTTTTTAAATTATCAGCTTTCTTTGCATCATTTCGTGAGCTCTTTGAGCTACTAGAAACCAAGCATAAAAACATTGAAGAAGGTTAAAGCTTAATACATATGAAGGTATAAGAATTATATACCCTCACTGGGCAAGTGTCCTAGCTAATCATCAGCCATGAAGAGACTCTAATCATTGTGAGGAGAGAGAAATATCCAAGTTAATCCCAACTGTAAACTAAATCCCATAGACATAGCTGGTTCATGCCTTGGATACAGTTTTTTTGTGAAAGCTTGCATTTAATTATGGTAAGGTTAATTAATTTGTTTGCATGGCGTCAGCGGCTTGCAAGCTTGGATCTTTTGTTGGTCCGGTCTACAGGTAAAATATTTTTCTAGGAGGCACAGATAACATTTTTGGGTCAGTACGCAGCTCTTACAAGCTGCAATTTGATTGGGCAAATGAACAATATCCGCACCTCGACACAAAGAACGAGAAGAATAGAGACAAAGGAACTCCTTTGTAGAACAAAGATAATAGGAGACAAAGCAGCTGTGTACTTACTCACATTTTTTGGTGGAGTTCGAGTACCCATGTGCTTTGCTTATGATTGTCCACTTGATGTTGAACTCTTCATTTTTGTTTTTTAACTTCCACACGTTTACTTAGCTCAATCTGATAATAGGTTGATTTTCAAGCCATTTCCATTACTTTCTGTGAAATCACAGTGTTTATAAGAAAATGAATGGTAAATGACAGTTCTGCTGACAAAAGATACCTTGGGTCTCGTCTTATTTATCATCTTAATTCTGACAAATAATTACAATAAGTAGTAGCCACTGTTACAACTGCTATTTGCAATCCTCGAGTAATATTTATTTGAAATAGGTGTATAACAGACAAGCCTTCTTTCCTTCTATGCGAGGTTCTAGTGTGGCAATAATTGTGATCTTAAGGTGGCGCGCCGAGGTTGTTTTGGCAATACTACAGCTTGAAGCACACGAATTGTTGGCTTAAAACTGACCTGTCAAACTTCGCGATTGATGATCTTTATTTTACGCCAAAATTTTCCTCGCAATCTTTGAAAAAATAAATGCACTCCTGCCTACAAAGATCCATCCCCGAATTTACGCCCCCTGCTAAGACCAAACCCTAAGAAAACTTGTGTGAGAGGAGCAAGGGGACCAGTTTTGCACAAGAATAAATTCCAGTTAGTGAATTCGAGAGTATTTTTGTGAGATAATCTGAAAACTAAAGAAATTATTGCTTTTCAACGTTTGAGCGCAAGCCGCGCATCTTCTAAACTATAACCCAACGCTATGTCTAAAATAGGCCTCACCGAAAGTACTTGCTTAACCCATTGACTCCTGGCTTTTTTGGAGCTGAATTTACAAAAAACAGACTGAAAACAGATACCTCCCCCCCTATTCTGAGTTTTATACAGCCCGTCAAAGTCAAACACAGCTGCACCTAGTCAGCGGTATCCAAGCTTTCCAACAGTGCTTTGCGGTCCCCACTTTTAATCCCTCGTCGATGTGCTGAAGCCAGCACAAGTTGATGGTTGCTTGTATTTCTCATCAAAAATACAGCTATGAGCATATTAGGAGAGTGTCTCAGGACATCATGAAGTCTTTTGGGGCATAATTGAGTGCTTTGCTTATGGATATTTGCAAGCAAAGGTGGATTTATGATGATTTTTTCTTGTTTGGCTTTGCCCGGATGAGAAAATAATTTTCTAATAAATCACCACAGCTCTCCTAAATGCTGTCTTTTTTGAAACCAAATTGATTCCAAAATTGTTTACACTGCTATTCTGGGTCTGTATGACCTGGAATTGATTTGTTTGGCTTCGGGGTGAAAAGACTTAAAAAACCATCTGACTTTAGGGAGAGGAGTGTTGACTGGCCCTCCCCTCGTGAATTTCCCCCTGGATCTCCCAGAATGCTTTGCAATACGTAAAGATATTTTCGTGGTTGTACAATCCTTCAAGGAATGGACATTGTGTTTTGAGGCCAAGGAAATGTACCTGGAGGATCAGAATAAAGGTATCTATTTGTGTCTTGAGCTGTGTTTGCTGATCTCTCTCCCTTGTGTGGTATTTTGAGCGTTTTATTGAGAGGGGTGATTCTGCTTTTCTCTCCTTGTTCGATTTGAGATTTGTCAAAGAACCTGTGCTATTATTTGGCTTAAGAGTAGATGCCAACACCTTGGTTGGATGCATATCTGCAAGACCATTTATCCCTTAGACTGATGCCTGAGTATCTTCATCTTGTTGTGTTTATTTTGAATTTATGAATTTTTTGGGTTGTGGGTACTTCCCAAAGCCGGTACAGGCCGGTTGAGGGGTCAATGTGTTAATGCAGTTGCATGTCGGATCTGCGTTTATGAGAAATTAGAATCAAATTAGAATCTGAACGCGCTTGAAACGAAGCCCACGCCAGCGTCACACATGGTTATCGACGAGCTGCCTTGTTTGTTCACGTGACAAAGTTGCACAAGCGGAATGGAGATCTTAGATGGAGATGGATCTTTGTAGGCAAGAGTGCATTTATTTATTTATTTTTTTTTTCAAAATTGCGAGGACAATTTTGGCGTAAAATAAAGATTCATAATAAAAATATTGCTTCCATTTAACTTGCATGAAAAAAAATTGGTTTCCAAGAAGAGTGAATCTAGCGGAATCTGATAAAGCACTGATGTATTAATAAAAAAAAAAAAATACGAGAATCGCGCCGAAAATGCGTCTTCTATATAGGAAACTTAGAATAAGCTGTTTAGCCAAAACAACCTCGGCGCCCACCTTTTAAGTTTATTTTGTTTTTACATCTGTAGGACAAGGCTGCTGGAGATGATGAGGCAATGTTTGTGGATGAGAACTTCTGCACTTCACTAGAGTTTGGCCTGCCACCGACGGCAGGGTGGGGCCTAGGTGTAGACAGACTCACTATGTTCCTAACAGACTCCAATAATATCAAGGTGAACAGAGCAGTTAAAGTGTGGCATACACTTCCGTGGTCACCAGTACACAGTTTAAAGAGAGTTATCCAATTTTTATGGGAGAATCACAGTTTTTGGTTGACATGATT